>NC_057801.1:530907560-530909898 GCF_018294505.1 Triticum aestivum | reverse complement strand
AGTTCCTGAGGACGGCTGCAATGAGACAACCCACCATGTACTCCTACATGGCCTCTCACCGCTACCTTTACCAAATCGTGTTCACACACTTAGCTCTCAACAGTAGGACATGTTCACACGCCTCTGATTCATCCCCGATGAATCAGACCTGACTCAACTCTAAGCAGTAGCAGGCATGACAAACAAGCATGAATGAGTAGGCACAACAGGCCTCAAACAACTCCTACTCATGCTAGTGGGTTTCATCTATTTACTGTGGCAATGATAGGTCATGCAGAGGATAAGGGGTTCAACTACCGCAGCAAGTAACAAATATGTCGTTGTTGTCCTAATGCAGTAAAAGAGAGCAGGAGCGAGAGAGTGGGATTTTATCGGAATGAACAAGGGGGTTTTGCTTGCCTGGCACTTCTGAAGATAACATTGAGTCTTCATCAGTGTCAACGATCACATCATCGGTACAACGTCTACCGAGGGGGAACAGCACCGGCAAACACAGAAGAAACATGATCAATGCAATGCACAGTATGGTGCATGCTATGACATGGCAATATGAATGTGTTTTGAGCTAATGCAACTAGCAGCAAGTTAAATGGAGTTGGTTTGAACCCTAGGTTCAAATTCAAACTCCACATGTGATTATTTAAATGCCATTTAATTGATTTGTGCTAAACATCAGCTATAGGTTGTTCTAACATGCATGAAAATGGTACAGATGGATTCCTTGAATTTTTCTGATAATTTTTCATATATAATTTATTTCATTTGGAGTTACGGTTGAATTTCTATGAATTTTAGAAGTTTTGGACATTTTCTGAAAATAATAAATCATTTAAGATTTATTTAAATTCCAGAAAGGAATTATTGCTTCAGCATGACCTCATGCTGACCTCAGTAGGTCAACGGGCGCCGTCCAGGTCAAACTGACCTGTGGGCCCCGCGTGTCAGTGAGATTAGTTTAGTTAGAATTTAATTAAACTAAACTGGGTTAATTAACAGGGCTGGGCCCCACCTGTCAGTGACTCATTGGAGTCAACCAGGGCCCACCCGTGGTCAAAGCCAACGTCAGCTGCGCCGGCGTTTAGCCGCCGGCGAGCCCGACGCGGCGGCGAGAGTGGTTTTGGCCGTTTCGGCCACCAAATGGGTCACGGAGGGCATCGGGGTGGAGCTGAGGACGAACCGCGGCTCTTGGTGGAGTCCGTTGGGGTCGGGGTGGCCGGAGTTGGCGCCGGCGACGACCTAGGCGGCGACCCAAGTTCGGTTGCGCGCGAGATTGCGTTTCAGTTCGTAGACGAGCGGGGCAAGGGGCTAGGAGGATGCTACGCATCGCGAGGAGTAGGTTGGACACTCTAGGGTGACCATATGGTCACCGGAGCATCGTCGGCGGCGAGCTCAGGCGGCGGTGCATTCCGGTCATCAAGGGGGCGACGGCTACGGCAATCAAACGAAGAGGGGAAGAGTGGGAAATGGTGGCGGAGCTCACAGCGGTGCCGTAGGGATGGTTAGCGAGCTCGGGGACGCGTCGGAGTGGCCGAATCGACGGAGAAGGGCGCCGGGGCCGAAGCTTGAAGATGATGACGATGGCGGCTGCTCGGGGTCCTTCTGGTCGCGTGAGACGTTGAGGAGGACGAGGGCGTCTTGGTGGAGCTTCTTGGCGCGTCGGCGGGGCATGGGGTGGCTGGTGGCCGCGGCTATGGCGAACGGCGGCGACGAGCTCCGCTCGGGCTGCGCGAGAGAGAGAGCAGAGGAGGTGGAAGGAGTCGAGAGAGAGCAGAGAGCGAGGGGAGAGACAGAGGGGGCTACGGGGCATATCCAGACACGTCGGGGGCGCCTCAGTGGCAAGCAGGAGGTGCCCAGGACGGCGTCGGCGCTCGCCACCGAGCTGCTTCGGTGCGAGGGGAGGAAGACGACAGGGGGGGTTAGCGGTGGCGGGCTGGACCGCACAGGAGCTGGGCCGGCTGGGCTGAGAGGTGAGCGCCAGGTAAGGTTTCTCTCCTCTCTGCTTTTCCTATTTCTGTTTTCTATTTTCTGTAGTTTGTTTTGATTTAGTTTTAGACACTAAATCATTTAATAAATTCTGTAGGTTTTTATGTGGCTTGCTAAAATATATACAAAGCCACTCACAAACTTCCAGAATTATTGGAGTCATATTTAATATATATTAAATATAAATCCAAAGCAAATAGTTATTGGATTAATTCAAATGGCCAAAATAAATATTTCTGTGACTCCAAAAATATTGGTTTGAATTTTACCTCTTACCAACATTTATATGGGATAACAGGAACATTTTTTTGGACTCATTTGAGAAGATTTAAATGTTGATCATTTTTAGAATGTT
>NC_057801.1:530906516-530906972 GCF_018294505.1 Triticum aestivum | reverse complement strand
CTGAGGCTTTGGAAATCCCCCAATTCAAATTTCATTTAAATTTAAACATGATGCACACATGGAAGCAAGCATAGGTCAGGCCAGAACTAGGGATGTGACAACTCACCCCCACTAAACAAGAATCTCGACCCGAGATTCAAGTGTAGGGTAAGACAATGGGGAACGCGACCTAACACAATCTTCACGATCCAGGTTGCCCTTCATAAAGCGTTGATTCGATCACCATCTTTGTCTTGACGTCTAGCTCTGAGAACTCTAGCTAATCATGACAAGAAGAGGAAAGGAAAACTCTAGAAGGATCGATTTTCTCGAAGGTCGAACAACTCACGGAATGAGACATAGAACCATCTCTCGGGTTGAGACACGAGATACACATCAAGAGGGGTGGAAAGAAACGGATGACGAAGGTTTACTAGATGGACAATAATTCCACACTTAAGAAGGTGGTAAACGATT
>NC_057801.1:530788707-530906070 GCF_018294505.1 Triticum aestivum | reverse complement strand
TTAACGTAGCGAGGAGTTGAGTTGCCACGATACCATAACGGGGCACCTTAGGGAAGGTGACTTGTGGAAATATCCCCTTAAGTGGCAAAAAGAATTACCTTTGATTCAAGTATCATTGAAACTCTTTATACCAGCTTAAGGCAAATCATAATCGATCATTTAGAGGGGTTCGGTAGAATGGCATACTCAGACTTGGATGATGTGGATTACCTTGTTGAAGACAACGTAATGGATGAATTTGCTTACCGCCGGAAATGGAAGAGACCCATGGTAGAATGGCACATTGGCGGTGCAAGCTGGGAACAAAATGCGAATGCTGGGAATGATTCTGGTAACTGGGGAAGAACCCAACAACAGAGAGTGGATTCACTGTTTGAAAAGGTCATAGCATTGCCGAGGAAACTGAGAGGAATCCCAGTTAGTGTCGATGATAATACGTAGCGCTTGTGCGTGCTCTCGAGAACTTGAGCATTTCCACAATCATCAAGGTTTTATCAACATCCGTGTCAAGGGTGCTGACAACACAACATACTACCATGCTGGATGATGATGGATGATGCAGATGCAAAGGAAGATAGCACTTTCTCAGATTTCACCCTTGGCAGGGCCAAGGAAATAAAATCTGGATGATCGACCGAGAGACAATTAGCACTCCGCTTCAGATGTCCTCCTTGACGTGCTAGTGTATCCCACTCATAGATATGGTTTGATAACTAGAACATCAAGTAAAGGTCAGACTTCGGGAGCAATAGAATCCATAAGGAACAGTTACGGAGGTAAATCCTACGAAATCCTTATGGGGAGGTGGCCAACTTCCTCAAACAAGATACTACAATAATAGGTCTTCCGGCTGGGTGTGTTGGCCACGACATCCACTTTACCGGTTATCGAGGGACCAATATTATAGTTCTTGGGAAATGTTCCAACCATCATATCTGCCTGAGATTCAGATCTGGTTGGTGTCAGGATATTCCAGACTCATCGAGTCTAGGAAGAAAAATGAAAGTTTGCAACACAAATCGACGAAATGACATTGCGAGATTCTCGGGAAATGAACTACGATAGCAAGCTCCAAAACATGAGCTGGTTCTGCTACAAACATGTGAACATGTTGTCCCAGACAAGCACGACCACATGGTAGTCTTATAATAAACACTACCGAGTTCTGGTTGGGAACCATCATCGAGGATATCAAAGTTCTTGATTAAGCCCGGGTTAGCTCTTAAAAAGAACTCCTTCTCCTAGAACAAATCAGTCAGTGGCTTGGTGTGCTACAGAATTCATATGGAACGAAGATGATCAGTCTAACAGACCACAGAATACTTTGCACGTGCATGGCTGACTTGGGATGATTCTAGAGGAAACAAAAATAGACTTTCTCGAATTCACGGCGGCAACTTACATCAAATGCACGTGAAGCAAAGGAAGTCACTTCTTTCATCGAAACATATGCTTCATGAACGGAACACGAAGGCATTGCTTACAAAGTTTCCAACACTAGGTTGATGTTCAACATGAATCATGGGGGAGACAAAATGCTGCTGATGGGCTCAACAGTAACTCATCGGAATTTCCATATCACTGGACTTCCGCCATCATGTGAACACGGTGGTAGTATTGGTCAGACCAAGATGTAATGGTATATGCTCGAGGGATCAACCACGAGTAAGACAACATTACGAGCATCGTTGGTACTGATTTGATTGACGATAGCCCACACTCAAATCAAAGGATTGGTAAGACAATAGGTCCAGCAACTGATCACAGGGACCAATCGATGAAGATATCATCTTTCTTCAGCACACACACGCAAGGATATCCCTTTGGGACGAACTAAGTCGGACAAGCTTTTATCTTCCAACTCTCCAAGTTGTTGTTTAGCTTAACCAACTAGCTCAGAGGTATCCAACACGGATTCTTGGAGAAATGGTGGTTTACAGGAATAAACCAACTTAATCACGAGATCAACATAGCGGTCAGGCGACAACCTGGTGATACTTCCGAGAAGAAATTCGGAATATCACGAACCACTGATATGTTACTAAGCTCGAGAACAATCTTGCTTTTCAGGGCAAGACGATATGATCAAATGAGCGAGGACTTAACAAAATCCTATCTCATCAATCGAGGAGTGCACCAGGAAGATGGACTAGGTAGCACGATCAGTCTTAGAAGGATGATTCAAAAACCAACACGCTAAGACTGAAATTATTGTCCTTTAACTACCAAGCAACGAGGTTGCTAGGAGTATTGATTTCACACATCACAATTCACTTGTCGGCACTCTGGTTGCAACAACACGGAAGCGAGAAATGAAAATGATGGCGAGAAGTATCACTACGTCAAGAATTCACAAGGGCTGGAGCAATTCTCATGAAAATCCTGACATAAAGGGGGTGATACTCCAGGGTAGAATAGAATCAAAAGCTGGATTGCATCTGATCTGCGAAAGACAACTTCTTTGACTCGATCCTGGATATGGATGAGGTACTGGAGTTTGTTTCTCCTAGTTATTCCGGAATAGAATGGCTTGACGGACCACAAGAGTAATAGGCCTCGATAAACGAATGCACGCATACTCTTGACTATCAATTGATAGACAAGGGTCAGAATGCAACTAAAGAGAACAACTCAAAGGAACATATAATTTTCTGAGTTGTGGATGCATAGATTAGCATGTCGAACCAAGTTCAACATGTTTCTTCCGGATAAGCCATGCAGAGAGGTAGGACTGGCAGAGTCACAATATAGAATGGAGAACCCATCGAGAGCACTCCTGTTGTGATATTTCAGTTCAACGAGGAACTTCTGCCATAAGTAGTTCATGGTATTTGGAAGAACGATATACCACGGACCTCGAGGACTATCGCAAAGGTTACTAATATACTAAAGGAACTAGCAACACTATCAACACGAGGTAAGTAGGGTGAATCTCGGGTTCAAAACCCAGGAGTAGAATACCTACTACTAAGTAGCATCACAGAATGCTTTCAAGAATAAAGGCCAGAATCATCACACTAGGACACAAATCATGGCTAGACCACTAGATGATCCCCTGAGACACCTAGGGTCATAATACCAGCTCCAACATATATGTCAAGGTAACAGAGTACCTCAACTCACTGATTAGTGTGGTTAATCTGGCCCAAAGGAACATTGAAATGGGAGGAAGGAATTTGCAAGTGCATCAGACTGTTTAGAGACCTGAGATGACTTGGACAGCATAACGGCTGTAAATGCTCAAAAAGATTTGAAACATGCTACAAAAAATGGTGGCATAACCACTCAGAAGCACAATATCAAGGTTTCGAGATCATCAGAGACATACCGAAGTAGTAGGAACTGGACTGAGGCTTAAATCCAACAATCTTATAAGTCTACGGATTAGTAACACGTGATCCTGATAGAAAGAAGAGATAGCCTAGTTCTTAATCCCCGTAGGAAAGATAAGATGACTCAGATCAGAAGGGCATAAGGTATAAGGAGTAAAAAGAGCCTTACGTTCCATCCCACAATCAATTCCCTTACATAACTAAAGCATTTCTAGACTCAACTTCGACCAGTTTGGCTTGGTAAACCTACAGGCAGTCAAGCTCTGATACCAACGCTGTCAGGACCCCGACTCAATGCCACATCGATCTAGCCTGTAACACCTCATATCACTTTGCGGCCTCACGCATGGTATTCCCACGGGTGTCGCCTTACTTTTGCCCGGGACCGTTTGCGCCTTTTGGCACACGTATATGATAGTGTCGCTAGCATCCATATGATAAGGAGCCCGGGCTGACATGGCTAGTCGTAAACCCAAAGTGGCACAGACTTACAGGGACAGGCATCCATGACCCAGCATCGAACGTGTCGGTCATCAGCGAGTGAATCCAGGCTGTAGCACTGGGCTAGCAGGACTCCGGTGAACCGGGTTGTAGCGGGCTAGCGGGACTCCGGTATTCATCGCGTGACATTTCCCCTAAGGGACAGACACAGGAACGAAGAAGGACACATGCCGGCCAGCCTAAGTGTTCCGGAGCAGTAGCAAGCTACCATGGCTCAGTGGAAACACTAGGAGACATTTCCCGGTAAGAGAGGCTACTAAGGATAAACAACTAGATAGTCAGATCCCACACATACCAAGCATTTCAATAACATACACACAATATGCTCGATATGTGCAAACACAACATGGCATCACAACATGACTCTACGACTCAAGTATTTATTCATTAGGCTCCGAGGAGCGAGATATTACAAACATGGGTCTCATGACCCAACAATCAGAGCATACAAGTCAAAGCACATGCGGAAGCTATGATGTCTGAGTACAGACATCTATAAATGAAAAAGGCTGAGAAGCCTGACTATCTACCAGATCCTGCCGAGGGCACAAGATCGTAGCTGAGGTAACAAGCTAAACGTCGAAGTCCACGCGGTACTACTAACGAGACTGAAGTCTCTCTGCAAAAACATAAATTAAGCAACGTGAGTACAAATGTACCCAGCAAGACTTACATCAGATCTAACTACATATGCATCATTATCAACAAAGGGGGGTGGTGGAGTTTAACTGCAGCAAGCCAGCTTTGACTCGGTGGCTATCCTGAACTACGACTGCAAGTAACTCTCTTGAGGTGGCGCACACGAGTCCACATATTCAGCATATCAATACACCACTATGGATCCGCTCCCGTCTCCCTACGAGAACGCCATCCATAGCACTCACGCTTATCTTGCGTATTTTAGAGTATCCACTTTCACTTGTCTATGAACTATGCAAGGGGTCCAAGTTTCCATATCCGAGGAATCCGGCTATTCGAATAGATAATGATAACCCTGTAGGGGTGTACTTCTTCACACACGCTCTCGCCACTTACCGCCCTGTACACGTCATGTACCTCGGCAACCTTCAAGCGGAAGCCGGGCGAGGGAGTCGGCCACGACCGGACTAACCGAACAAGTCTCTAGTCCAGGTTTATCGCCTATTCGGGTTCCATCCGCAAGGAGATCCGGCCGGGGTGTCGCTCACGGCCCCAAACGATGTGAGCAGGGTTCCCAAGCCCACCATCCGGGTGCCACTTGGTACACCGTGCCACTGTGCCTAGTCTGTCCCAAGCCCACCTGTACCGGGTGCCACTTGGTAGACTACTAACACTACCTACAAACACCAGAAACTAGTTGCAACTCCTGGACAGAGATCATGTTGATTCATAAGTCGAGAGAGTCAATTAAGGATCCCAATGTGTGGTAGTAGCTGTTCATGGATCACAAACATAGAACTCAGTTCCTGAGGACGGCTCCAATGAGACAACCCACCATGTACTCCTACATGGCCTCTCACCGCTACCTTTACCAAATCGTGTTCACACACTTAGCTCTCAACAGTAGGACATGTTCACACGCCTCTGATTCATCCCCGATGAATCAGACCTGACTCAACTCTAAGCAGTAGCAGGCATGACAAACAAGCATGAATGAGTAGGCACAACAGGGCTCAAACAACTCCTACTCATGCTAGTGGGTTTCATCTATTTACTGTGGCAATGACAGGTCATGCAGAGGATAAGGGGTTCAACTACCGCAGCAAGTAACAAATATGTCGTTGTTGTCCTAATGCAGTAAAAGAGAGCAGGAGCGAGAGAGTGGGATTTTATCGGAAAGATCAAGGGGGTTTTGCTTGCCTGGCACTTCTGAAGATAACATTGAGTCTTCATCAGTGTCAACGATCACATCGTCGGTACAACGTCTACCGAGGGGGAACAGCACCGGCAAACACAGAAGAAACACGATCAATGCAATGCACAGTATGGTGCATGCTATGACATGGCAATATGAATGTGTTTTGAGCTAATGCAACTAGCAGCAAGTTAAATGGAGTTGGTTTGAACCCTAGGTTCAAATTCAAACTCCACATGTGATTATTTAAATGCCATTTAATTGATTTGTGCTAAACAGCAGCTATAGGTTGTTCTAACATGCATGAAAATGATACAGATGGATTCCTTGAATTTTTCTGATAATTTTTCATATATAATTTATTTCATTTGGAGTTACGGTTGAATTTCTACGAATTTTAGAAGTTTTGGACATTTTCTGAAAATAATAAATCATTTAAGATTTATTTAAATTCCAGAAAGGAATTATTGCGTCAGCATGACCTCATGCTGACCTCAGCAAGTCAACGGGCACCGTCCAGGTCAAACTGACCTGTGGGCCCCGCGTGTTAGTGAGATTAGTTTAGTTAGAATTTAATTAAACTAAACTGGGTTAATTAACAGGGCTGGGCCCCACCTATCAGTGACTCATTGGAGTCAACCAGGGCCCACCCGTGGTCAAAGCCAACGTCAGCTACGTCGGCGTTTAGCCGCCGGTGAGCCTGACGCGGCGGCAAGAGTGGTTTTGGCCGTTTCGGCCACCAAATGGGTCACGGAGGGCATCGGGGTGGAGCTGAGGACGAACCGCGGCTCTTGGTGGAGTCCGTTGGGGTCGGGGTGGACGGAGTTGGCGCCGGCGGCGACCGGAGTTCGGTTGCACGCGAGATTGCGTTTCAGTTCGTAGAAGAGCAGGGCAAGGGGCTAGGAGGACGCTACACATCGCGAGGAGTAGGTTGGACACTCCAGGGTGACCATATGGTCACCGGAGCATCGTCGGCGGCGAGCTCAGGCGGCGGTGCATTCCGGTCATCAAGGGGGCGACGGCTACGGCAATCAAACGAAGAGGGGAAGAGGGGGAAATGGTGGCGGAGCTCACAGCGGTGCCGTAGGGATGGTTAGCGAGCTCGGGGACGCGCCGGAGTGGCCGAATCGACGGAGAAGGGCGCCGAGGCCGAAGCTTGAAGATGACGATGATGGCAGATGCTCGGGGCCCTTCTGGTCGCGTGAGAAGTCGAGAAGGATGAGGGCGTCTTGGTGGAGCTTCTTGGCGCGTCGGCGGGGCATGGGGTGGCCGGTGGCCGCGACTATGGCGAACGGCGGCGACGAGCTCCGCTCGGGCTGCGAGAGAGAGAGAGTAGAGGAGGGGGAAGGAGTCGAGAGAGAGCAGAGAGCGAGGGGTGAGACAGAGGGGGCTACGGGGCATATCCAGACGCGTCGGGGGCGCCTCGGTGGCAAGCAGGAGGTGGCCAGGGCGGCGTCGGCGCTCGCCACCGAGCTGCGCGAGGGGAGGAAGACGACAGGGGGGGTTAGCAGTGGCGGGCTGGGCCGCACAGGAGCTGGGCCGGCTGGGCTGAGAGGTGAGCGCCAGGTAAGGTTTCTCTCCTCTCTGCTTTTCCTATTTCTGTTTTCTATTTTCTGTAGTTTGTTTTGATTTAGTTTTGGACACTAAATCATTTAATAAATTCTGTAGGTTTTTATGTGGCTTGCTAAAATATATACAAAGCCACTCACAAACTTCCAGAATTATTGGAGTCATATTTAATATATATTAAATATAAATCCAAAGCAAATTGTTATTGGATTAATTCAAATGGCCAAAATAAATATTTCTGTGACTCCAAAAATATTGGTTTGAATTTTACCTCTTACCAACATTTATATGGGATAACAGGAACATTTTTTTGGACTCATTTGAGAAGATTTAAATGTTGATCATTTTTAGAAAGTTTCTGAGGCTTTGGAAATCCCCCAATTCAAATTTCATTTAAATTTAAACATGATGCACACATGGAAGCAAGCATAGGTCAGGCCAGAACTAGGGATGTGACAGGTGTGCCCTGAGAACGAGATATGTGCAGCTCCTATCAGGATTTGTCGGCACATCGGGCGGCTTTGCTGGTCTTGTTTTACCATTGTCGAAATGTCTTGTAAACCGGGATTCCGAGTCTGATCGGGTCTTCCTGGGAGAAGGTATATCCTTCGTTGATCGCGAGAGCTTATCATGGGCTAAGTTGTGAAACCCCTGCAGGGTATAATCTTTCGAAAGCCATGCCCGGGGTTATGGGCAGATGGGAATTTGTTAATGTCCAGTTGTAGATAACTTGACACCTGATTCGAATTAAAACGCATCAACCACGTGTGTAGCCGTGATGGTCTCACGGGAAGTGAACACGGTTTTGGGTTATGTTTGACGTAAGTAGGAGTTCAGGATCACCTCTTGATCATTACTAGCTTCACGACCGTTCCGCTTGCTCTCTTCTCGCTCTTATTTGTGTTGGTTAGCCACCATATATGCTTAGTCGCTTCTGCAACCTCACCACTTTACCCCCTTCCTTTCCCTTTAAGCTTTGCTAGTCTTGATACCCATGGTAATAGGATTGCTGAGTCCTCATGGCTCACAGATTACTACAACAATAGTTGCAGGTACAGGTTATGCGATGATCATGACGCAAGAGTGATGCTTGTTTGCATTGAGATCTTCTTCTGCTTCTTTGATCATGGGATAGGTTCCAGGTCGGCAGCCTGGGCTAGCAGGGTGGATGTCGTTTGAGTTTCTGTTTGTGTTTCATCCGTAGTCGGATGGTGATCTTATGTATGATGATGTTGTATTCGTGTGGCATTGTATGCCTTTTGTATGTATCCCCTTCTATTATGTAATGTTGATGTAATGATATCCACCTTGCAAAAGCGTTTGCGTTTCAATATGCGGGTCTATCCTTGGTGGTACCTTCGAGTTCCTTTTGGATAGGGTCGGATATTGGGCGTGACACGCGCGGCCCGCCATCCTCGCCTGGATGGGGGGCTACGCCCGGTAGGCGGCGGTCGCCGCGCATGACTCTCGATTCCCGCAGCTCCTGAATGGTTTTGGTGATGAACTCCTGAGGGTTGGGCCCTCCTTGCCTCATGTCTTCCTAAGGGAAACTCGCCGCGATGCACGCCTCCAAGTGGTGCCCGAGCGCCTCCCTCATGATCTTGGCAAAGTCAGAGGCTCTCCAGGAGAGAGCCCCCAAGCCTTGCCCGAGGAGGGCGCCGGGCGCGCCTTCCTATGCGATAGAGGGAGGGGCCCCTTGGACGGGCGCAGATCCTGATGCGGCGTTTCCGGAGACGCTTGCCTCCTGAGGCCTTGATCTAGGCGATGTCTTCTTCTTCTTGGGGGCTGCCTCGAGAGGGTTCCCACTCTTGCTGCCTGGGTCCTCGACTAACGCAACTTGGAAGGCATGCTCGAGAGAGCACACCGTGTCTTTCTCCTCGCAGGGGACTGTGATGACTCCGCCGCTTCCGGGCATGTTGAGGACATTGTAACCATGGTGAGTCACTGCCATGAACTTGGCCAGGGCTGGATACCCGAGGATGGCATTTTATGGAAGGCGAATGTGGGCAACATCGAAGTCGATGAGCTCGATACGGTAGTTCTCGCGTTGTCCAAAGGTGACAGGGAGGCGGACCTGCCCTATCGGGGTGGTGGAGTCGTCAGTGACTCCCGAGAAAGGCTTGGTCGGCTGAAGCTGATCATATGGCACTTGGAGATTGTTGAATGTCTCGACGGACAGGACGTTGAGTCCTGCGCCGCCATCAATGAGGGTCCTGGTAACTTGCACATTGCTAATGACTGGGGAACAAAGCATTGGGAGGACACCGGTTGTAGCCGCACACTTGAGCTGATCCGCTGAGCTAAACGTGATGGCACACGTGGATCACCTGAGAGGGTGCGCAGCCTCGAGCTTGGGGAGGAATGCATTCACCTCACGAGCAAACTGCTTGAAGATGCACTGAGAGGCTGGGGCCCGGGCACCGCCCAAGATGCAAGCGATAGCACGCGGCTCCTGGAAGCCCCCAGCCCCCTCGTCCTGATGATGGTCGTCATTCCTTCTTGGCGGTGGCGGCAGAGGAGGAAGGCCAGCGTTGCCCCGTGGGCGATCCTCGCAAGGCTGATCCCTCCAAGACCCCTCGCGAGGCTGGTCCTGCCAGCGGTCCTCGCGAGGTCGGTCACGCCACCATTGGCGAGGGCCTCGGTTGTCCCATCGTCCTCCACCTCTTCCTCCTCCTCGGCCGTAGCCCCGATCGTTGCGCTCGGGGCGTCGACCGATACGTCCTTCTCGGACAGCCCTGAGCTCTTGGAATTCGTTGGTGTTGTGGGTGTGGAGGTCGTGGTACACGCAGTACCGGCTTCCCTTGGACGACTCTGGCTGGTCCCTACAGTGCTTCGTATCTGGCTCTACTGCGAGCACGGCTGCTCCTTTGCGCTTCGCATCCTTGGCCTTGGCTTTCTTCTCTTCTGGTTCAGCAGCTGGGAGCTCGAGAAGGGAGAGGCTCCCCTCCTCGGCCCTTAGGCACTTGGTCGCCAGGTTGAACAGCTCCGGTGACGTGCACAGATCCTCGTGGATAGCCAGCTCCTCCTTCATCTTGATGTCGCGGACGCCATCAGAGAACGCTGAGATGATGGCCTCCTCAGTCACCTTGGGAATCTTGAGGCGAGTGGTGTTGAAGCACTGGATGTACTTCTGCAGGGTCTCTCCTGGTTGTTGCTTGATGAAGTGCAGGTCAACCACGACCGGTGGACAGGCGCGAGTGCCCTGGAAGTTGGCGATGAAGCGGGTGCGCATCTCGTCCCAAGAGGAGATCGTGCCGGGAGGCAGGTTCAGGATCCAGGTGCGGCACCATCATTGAGCGCCATGGGAAACCAATTCACCATGACTTTCTCGTCTCCGTTGGCCGCTTCGATGCCCAGCTCGTAGAGCTGCAGGAACTCCACGGGGTCGGCAGTGCCATTGTAGCGAGGAGGTAGATCCGGCTTGAACTTGCCCGGCTAGGTGACACTGTGTAGCTCGGTGGTAAATGCGCAACAGCCTGCGGTGGCCACCGGAGCCCTTTGCAGACGCGGGGCTTGCTCTTGGGGATTCCCGTGCACCGCCACCAACGGCAGCGTAGGGTCTTCACGTGCTGGTGCAGGGACGCGATCATGATGTGCTAGAGCAGGGAGCACGCAAGCACCTTCTTGAGGACGAGGGATTTCTTGGCAGCTCCTTTCTTGTCGCGCGGGCGCTGGACGTGGTTGGTCTCGTCCAGGGGCCACGCGCCTTGAAGCCAGCGCGCCTTCTTGAGGAGGAGGTGGCGGAGGCACCTCCTGATCAGCATCACCCATGCAACACGGAGGATGAGGCAGCGAGAGGGACGGCGTAGGAGAGCCCCCTGCGGCGCTGACGAGCTCGGTGATGCGAGCGAGCCACTCCTCGTAGAGGTCGTCGACGGGGCGGTAGTGCAGGAGCTCGCGTGTCAGGAGCAACACGGCATGCGCGTCTGTGGGAGCGCGACGGATGTGAGATGACGAACCAGCTTGAGTCAGCGACGGAGTGGCGGTGTGGCCTTCTTGCCGCACCGAGGGATGCAGCGACGAGGCTTGCTGCTCATTCCCCGTCGGGCCGGTGGCGGCGTTGGTGGCAGGCGATGGGGAACGACGGGGAGGCCCACTGACGGGAGCCGTCAGGGCGACGTGGGCGGCGAGAGTAGCCCGATGCTCGGCGCGAGCTCGGCGAGCGTCAGCCATTGATGCAACGAATGATCAAGCGCGGAACAGCGGAAGAAAGATTCCGGTGCACCCCTACCTGGCGTGCCAAATGTCGGATATTGGGTTCCGGCAAACCCTTAAGGTTCAAACTCTGGGGTGCGCATGAAGATTTTTCTCCTACCGATACACATCCCAACGCCTCGCTACGAATCGAAGCTAAAGCGTGAACAACACAAGGGACACGAGGTTTATAATAGTTCGGGCCACCGTTGTGGTGTAATACCTTAATCGAGTGTATGGTGTGGTGGATTGCCTCTGGGGCTGATGGTGAACAGTACAGGGGGAGAACAGCCTCGCGAGAGGTGTTGTTCAGCTGGTGCGGTGCTTGGGTGGATCTCTAGGCTCTCGATGGAGTGATCCCTCTACTATGGTGGTGGCCATCTCTATATATAGAGGCCCTGGTCCTCTTCCCAAATATTGAGCAGGAAGGGAGCCAACAACGGCAATTTTGAAGGGGAACATCTAGTACAAGTTATCCTGACTAAAGTTGGTCTTCGGCTGCCAAAGGCACTGACGATGACGCTATCTTGGGCTCCACAGTGACCTCCATCCTGCCGCTCTGCTGGTTTTGGTCTTGTTGCACTGAAATGGTAACCTTTGCCTGATGCCTCGGTACTCCACGCCTGCAATTGCCCCCTTTGCACCAAAGAGGAAACAAGGACACTGTGCAGGCCGGCGCCCGCTTGGCGCCCGCTTGGTATCGATCGTCATGGCTTGCATCACGAGCACCTCGCGAGGTACCCCTGCCTTGATCTCTCCGCCTCCTTGCGAGCTTGCCTTGTGAGGCCGCTCCTGAGGAAGCCCTTCGTCGTCTGTCCCGCGAGGCTTGGCCCCTCGTGAGGGTCTAGAGCTTGAGTTCATGAAGATGGGCCGTACTGGGCCACCACTTGAGCCACATCGGAGGCCGCAGGTAGGAAAGTCTGGGGACCCCCGTTCCCAGAACGCCGACACAATCTACCTTGAAGTATTCAGAAAAGGAACCTGCCTTGCAATGCCGAAGACAATCTGCGCGCCGGACTCATCGTCATTGAAGCCTGGTTCAGGGGCTACTGAGGGTATCCTGGATTAGGGGGTCCTCGGACAGCCGGACTATGTACTTGTGCCAGACTATTGGACTATGAAGATACAAGATTGAAGACGTCGTCCCGTTTTCGGTTGGGACTCTGCTTTGCGTGGAAGGAAAGCTTGGCAATTCAGATATGTAGATTTCCTTCTCTATAATCGACTCTGTGTAACCCTAGCCCCCTCCAGTGTCTATATAAACCGGAGGGTTTAGTCCGTAGGACAACAACAATCATAATCATAGGCTAGCTTCTAGGGTTTAGCCTCTGCGATCTCGTGGTAGATCAACTCTTGTAAATACCCATATCATCAAGATCAATCAAGCAGGAAGTAGGGTATTACCTTCATAGAGAGGGCCCGAACCTAGGTAAACTTCGTGTCCCCCGCCTCCTATTACCATTAGCCTTAGACGCATAGTTCGGGACTCCCTACCCGAGATCCGCCGGTTTTGACACCGACAAGAGTCACTATGTATATGCATATAGGGAAGGAGCAGGGGTGGGTCCACATGTAGGAGTGATAGAAAGAGGTGAGTGGTGTACAAGTAGACAAAGTGTGCTTGTTTGTAGTGGGGGTGGTGTGTGAGGTGAGTGTGCGAGAACCACATAACTAGGGAGATAGACATTTGGGGGCGACGTTTGGTGTGTATGGGAAAGATACACTCTATATAGTGCGTGTGCTTGGGAAAGAGAGATGCCGGGAGACCTAGAGAGTGGGGCAAGAGATGTGTGCATGCCCGAGAGAAAAAGTGATAGAGACCTATATTGGGGTCCGGACCTTAGAATAGAGGGGGTGTTAATGTGCTCGTGTGTTCCTGTCCGGGGGAGAGAACGACTTGTCTGTGGGGGGACGGGGGGGGAGGGGGGTGGCTTCAGATAAAGAGTGAGGTCTCTATATTTGAGAGACACTAGCGTAATTGAGATATATATATGTTTGTGTGAGTCTATATATATATATATATATATATACATATATATATATATATATATATATATATATATATATATATACGGCTGCGCTAAACAAAGCCTGAGTGCATTTGTTTTATTTTGCACTCCGGCCGAACTGCGCGCACACCAGCATGCCAACGAAACCAACGCTCCTTCCACTTGAACGTAAAAGCTTCGTTGAACATAGTAATCCGACAAGAAATCTAGTAAAAAGGGAGCATGTGATGGGTCTGCGTGCACCACTCCGACAAATCAGCAAACTAATGCATGGTTCCGACCCTCCAGTCGAAAAAGGGGTGGAAAATATGGTAACAATAGTAAATAGTTTACTGCTCGTATCTTGCTTTTGTAATTTGCGCATATGAATGCTCTCCAGCGTTCCACCAGAAACATAGTAACGAGGGGTAAAGACTCCTCATGTGTGCTACAGTGGTTACTTGGGGAACTATAGAAATGTGAAAAAGGACTGTAATACATTTACTACATCCTATGTGAGTTAATTATATTAGCTATTCAAAGGTGCAAAAAAGGGTGGTAATTCGGTTACTACATCTTTTGTGAACTAATTACTATTGGCTACTCAACTAATGCATGAGTTGTATGTGGAAAATCCATATGAAGCAGAGATTTTTTATATTTTTCCATATTAACAGACTATGAAGCAAAGGCCGAAAAAAATTTGTTTAGCAAATCAACTATCCATACAAAAGAATACGAGCAGGCTTTTTCTCCTTCATTACTATGCTATCGATGAAAGTTACGTACGATAGTGGGATTCGTGTGGGCTAATTAGCAGTAATATCTTCACCGTCGTTACCATGTTTTTCTATTATTTTTAAGAGTAGTAGGAGTGGTGTGTGCAGACTAACCACGTGTCTCTTACCACGAATTTCATTTTTTTACCATTGATTTCCCACTGGTAGTAAATGGATGGATGTGGTTACTATATTTAGTGAGGCGTTTACGTTCAGGTGGAGCGCAGGTTCGGCTGTACCATGGTGCGTGCGCTGTTTTATCGGCTCCTTGGGTGCGTGTTGTTAGACCGGAGCGCAGAATAGGAAATATGCGCTCACGCTTAGTTTAGCAACCCTATATATATATATATATATATATATATATATATATATATATATATATATATATATATATATATTAGCAGACGGTCTATTCTGCTAATATTAGTAGAATAACTATTCTACACACCACTTCGGCACTGCACGCTCAACAGAAGCGCACTGCATCATTTTGACGACGAGCACTGCAATAGAGACTAGTGAACTTATCGTCGGAAAAAACTATATGCATTATTTTTTCGGTATTGTTTTCGCTCTAATTTTTTAACCGTTTATCAGAATGAGGCGTGTAATATACCGTTGAAAAGCTATGGATTAGGCGCAACTTCGACATGTTGAACACTTTTTGAGATTCCACACGGTTTAAGAGCAGTTTTGAAAATGGTGCGGCGGATGACGAGTGGCAGCGAGCGTTTTTTCGCGTTTTTTCTAAACCGCTTGTCGGAATGAAGCAAATGATACGCCGTTGGATAGATATCGTCGAGGCACATCTTTTTCATATATAAATCTTTCTCTAATTCGTTACGGTTGAAGAGTAGTTTCAAATTTACTAAATCGCGGAACTCTGTTTTTCAATTTTTTTGAAATTTTTGGTACTGTTTACGCTCCAGTTTGCTAATCGTTTGTCGAAACGAGACGTATGATACGCCGTTGGAAAGCTATGGACAAGGCGCAACTTTAGTATGTAGAACTTGTTTTCAGATTCCTTGCGGTTTTAAGTTAATTTTGAAAATCGTGCGGCGAACGACGAGTGGCAGCGGCCGTTTTTCACGAAAATTTTGTTCACCGCTGGTCGAAATGATTCAAAGTATACGCTGTTGGATAGATATCGACAAGACGCAACTTTTTCATGTACAACACCATCTCTAATTCCTTACGGTTTAAGAGCATTTTTGATTTTACAAAAATGCGGACACTCTGTTTTTTGCGACACCAAAATCACCGTGTTTACTGCATCAGACACATAAACGCACTGATTTAGACTGAAAACCGCACTGCATCAAACAGTCAAGTGAACTTCATGAATTCTTTTTGTCGGAAGTAAATTTTCTCAGGCGAGTTACTGTTGTCTTTTTTTGAACTTTTTTTATGAACGAGAGTGCACCGCAAAGACGAGGGCAAGTGAACAGCAGTATATATCGAAGCGAACTGCAATACTGTTTTTTGTTTCTGCTAAAAAATTTGATCTTTCATGTCGGGGGCAAGTGAACACCATCGCTCTTAAAAGTAAACCACATACGAGGACCAAACGCACTCCAGATGTTGATGTAGTTGACTAAATTTTGAAACGCGTGAAACAAATTACACTTCATACAGAGGGGTAATGAGCTGCTACACAAATTGGAGCGGATTACTTTTTTTGTCTTCTTCAAACAATTTTATTCAAGATATCAGCACTGCAGATAGGAGACACCCGAGTTTTTACTCCCATGCACTGTATTGCACCAAAAACACACCCAACCCTTTTGGAGGTGGCTGAACCTCATGGCTGCGCCAGCCGAACTGCATGCGTTGTCTTGAGTCGATGACCACCAAAAAAATCAGCACTAGCCAGATAAAAAACAATCATGGCCAGCCAAACTGCATTTGAGGACAACCGAGCTGCACTATATCACATCACAAATACTTGTACAAAAAATAAACCGCACGGACACGCGTGAAGGACTGCATGTCACAGCCCGCCGGACTGCAATTCCACTTCTCTCAAATTCTCGGATCCCTGAAGGAATGCAAATCGCTCAAGAATGAAACAGTGAGCTGCAAAAACACAAAACAGTGAGCTACATGAGCAAAACAGTGCACTACAACTATTTTTTGCAATGTACACATGAAATGAACCTCTTTTTCATCAAGTTTTTCACCCAAAATGCGAGCTCTAGGTGCTGAAAAAAGAGGAGCTGCAAGTCGTGCACCACCAAACTGCAACACTGTATCCGCATGATGCAAAGTGCACAATCCAAAATCTACAAAAAAGGAGAGCAAAAAGAGCTTATCAGAACTAGACACGGGCACCCAAGGTGTTGACTCCGCTGTCGTTGGAGACGGCCGGGATTTTTTACAGCAAGAGTGTACTGCATCACACGCGCGGCGGCTGGGGATAAGGCGGCAGCGGACGGGCAACATGGCTCGGCTGATCCCGTGCACACCCGACGGATCTGCAATGGATGGAGCACTAGCGAGCCTGGAGAGGTAGTTGCGCGTTATGGGAGGTGGTGGCCTGGAGGATCCTTGTTGGCGCAGTGAGGAGCAGGGGCACGGCGGGCGGGAGGCCGGGGCAGTGCCAAACTGCTTGCTGGGCGGGCCGTGGCTCGGGATGGTGGTGGATCGACCCATGGGGACGCAGATCTGGCCGCGATAAGGGGGATGCGGCTGCCGACGGCGTGGGAGGCGAGGTGGAGTGATGTGCCGTGGGAAGCAGCAGCGAGGACACGAAGCTTGGGAGGTGGCTGGGTCGCCAGTGCTGGGGGCGTGCTGCGAGCACTCACGCACTGGACTGCACGGCGCCGAGGGGTGTGCTGCAGCCGGCGCGGTGGCCCTCACCGATGAAGTGGCGCGCTAACTTGCGGATCTCGCCAGAACGTGTGTGCAGCCCCGACAGGAAGCAGGGGTTGGATCTACAGGAAGGAGGCGTGGGGAAGGTGGTGGTTCGGCGGCGTGGGAGAGGGGGCATGGGGCGGTGCCAGGAAGAGGGTGGTTCGGCGGCGCGGGGGAGGGGTGGTGCACTGGCGCGGGGCACAGAGGTGGGGCGGCGCCGCACAAGAGTAGTGCGTTGGCGCGGGGTAGTGGGCGGCGGGTATGCCAGATCCGTCCCTAGCCGCCGGGGGGGTGCAAGGAGGGTAGGTTGGATCCGAGTAGCAGTGGGAGGTGGGAGGAGTTGGCGTCGGCGGGAAGGTGCGTAAGGGGGTGGTGCACCGGAGGAAGGGGGAACCGGCGGTGGATGGTGGTTTGGGGTGGGCCAGCGTAGAGGAGAAGGTGGTGGGTGCGGGGTGGGACGTGGGGTGGGGTGCTTTTGCGGGCAGAAGGAGGTGGGGTGGGTTGGGTTGCTGTTGCGGGCAGAAGGATGCGGGTCGGTGTGGGGGTGTTAGCAGAATAAGGGTTTGGTGTGCAGAATAAGAGTCTTAAGGGTGTTATCATAATAGACCCACCCTATATATATATATATATATATACATAAACACTATTCCGATCACAACCTGAACTACCCGAGTAATGCGCCTGAACTTCCCCTCTGTACGAACCCGACCTTCGGGCTATCTTCGCAACCGTGCCTTCTACCGCGAGTTTTTCTGATCATTCGTGTTGTTGGCGATGTAAGTGTAATGTTTATACGGTTTTTAGAATCTAAATGCTTGTTTTGATTAGGAATCTAGCCGTTTGGTGGATGTGCTCTCGGGCGGTGATGAACATGGGTCTGTCACAGGTGTTTTGCATGTACTGGATGTTCTAGGATCTATAACAGGATGAAAATTGGGTTTAGGCACGAGTTTACTTCATGATTTGTTGTTATTTTCGAACGAATTCAATTTGGTGTTCCGCCACATCTGTTCTTCGTCTACGGGATTGGTTTCGGCCGATGTTGTAGATTTGTAGGTTTTCTGTTCAAATTGGGTGTGGATTTGCGTACATCAGTGAGACAGAATGCTGCCCATGTTGTTAATTTGATTATTCGGGCTCATACAAATCAAAATCCGGCGATTGGATCTTCTGCCTCCTGCCGTGGTTTTTTGTTCGAGCGACAATATGATGGGGATCATTTTCTTATTTATCTGGAGCATGATGACGTTCGAAATGGCGGTTGAATCCTTCCCATTTTGTTAATTCGATTTGGCTGGCTCATTCATTCCAAATTTGCGGATTGCACTTTCCGTCTCCCGTCGTGGTTCGTTGTTCGAGTGCACTGATTGATGGCGGATCTTTTTTGGATGTTTTTATCTGGAGTATGACGACGTTCGAAATGGCTGTTGACGTGTCAGAATTGACCCAAACGATTAAATCTGGGAACCAAATTTAATCGGGGTTGTTGTTTCAATCAATTTTTGTTCTGTTTGTACAAGCTGGACTGCTAGAACTTCCGCACCTAAACTTATGTGCTCTAAGTAGATGCTGGACTTCAGTCGATGGTTATTATTTTCGATAATCACCATCTTCAGTAAATGTTGGACTTCTTTCTAATTAATGGTTGAACTTCTGGTTTTCCACATTGCATTCCATATTTTGCAAGGCGAAGGTGCATGGTGCTATATATTTTCTTTTTTTTTCTTTTTTTTATATTTTTAGATCCTGAGAAGTTATTTTTAGAGTTTGTCTCGTGGACAAGCATGGGATTAGTCCAAGTATGCATGCACTTTTTCCAGATCATCTAAGGGTCGTTGTACAAGCTGGACTTCTGTACTGTTCATACCTGATCTTCTGTTTTTCCTTCTTTTCAAGGTAATGGAGCAAGCCCCTCTGTATTTCTTTCTGTTTTTATGTTATTTTTTGTACTTTTGCATTGCTTTGGATTTTTGTTGATAGTCCCATGAGCAACCATGTAATTTTCCTACGGATATGCGTATATTTCTTATTTTTCTAGTATGTTTTCGTACTTATAGTAGTTGTTGGTCTTCAATGAATAACTATCCTGAACTTCTGTATGCTAATAGTTTTTAAAATGTTAATTTGAGGTTTTGACAAAACCTCGAACTTCTCTATCTTTTCTATTTGAACTTCTTTAAATATAATTATGTTTGTTATTTTAGGATTTAAATAGTTGTAGAAATTGAAATAGGCATTGGGCCTATTGACAAATGCGGTAGCGCGAGGGCGAGCAGGGGGGGAGGGGGGGAGGGACCCCCCTCCCATCCCCCTGCGAGACGGAGACAGGAATGAGCCGGAGCAGGCGACAACGCGGCATGTCTCGTCGTCGCATGCGGAGGTGAGTCCGTCACATCCGTGACCCCACTATCTATCTTATGGTTTTTCGGGTTTAGGGTGCGTGCGGTGGGGGTGGAAACAGAATAACCGCATTGCGTCCTGTCAAATCCTAGCGCGCAGCAATGCGGTAGCGCGAGGCCGAGCAGGGGGGAAGGGGGGTCAGGACCCCCCCTCCCCCTGCGAGGCCGAGACAGGAATGAGTCGGAGCAGGCGACGACGCGGCGTGCCGCGTCGTCGCATGCGGAGGCGAGTCCGTCACATCCGTGACCCCACTATCTATCTTAGGGTTTTCAAGGTTTAGGGTGCGTGCTGTCGGGGTGGAAACAGAATAACCGTATTGCGTCCTGTCAAATCCTAGCGCGCAGCAATGCGGTAGCGCGAGGCCGAGCAGGGGGGTGGGGGGAGGGACCCCCTCCCCTCCCCCTGCAGGGCCGAGACAGGAACGAGCCGGGGCAGGAGACGACGCGGCGTGCCGGGTCGTCGCATACGGAGGCGAGTCCGTCACATCCGTGACCCCACTATCTATCTTAGGGTTTTTAGGGTTTAGGGTGCGTGCGGTGGGGGTGGAAATAGAATAACCGCATCACGTCTTGTCAAATCCTAGCGCACAGCAATGCGGTAGCGCGAGGCCGAGCAAGGGGGGGGGGGGGGGGGGGTTGGGACCCCCCTCCCCTCACCCTGCGAGGCCGAGACAGGAACGAGCCGGAGCAGGCAACGATGCGGCGTGCCGCGTTGTTGCACGCAAAGGCTAGTCCGTCACATCCGTGACCCTACTATCTATCTTAGGGTTTTCAAGGTTTAGGGTGCGTGCGGTCGGGGTGGAAACAGAATAACCGTATTGCGTTCTGTCAAATCCTAGCGCGCAGCAATGCGGTAGCGCGAGGCCGAGCAGGGGGGGAGGGGGGAGGGACCCCCTCCCCTCCCCCTGCAAGGCCGAGACAGGAACGAGCCGGAGCAGGCGACGACGCGGCATGCCACATCGTCGCATACGGAGGCGAGTCCGTCACATCCGTGACCCCACTATCTATCTTAGGTTTTTTAGGGTTTAGGGTGCGTGCGGTGGGGTGGAAATAGAATAACCGCATTACGTCTTGTCAAATCCTAGCGCACAGAAATGTGGTAGCGCGAGGCCGAGCAAGGGGGGAGGGGGGAGGGACCCCCCTCCTCTCGCCCTGCGAGGCCGAGACAGGAACGAGCCGGAGCAGGCAACGACGCGGCGTGCCGCGTCGTCGCATGCGGAGGCGAGTCCGTCACATCCGTGACCCCACTATCTATCTTAGGGTTTTCAAGGTTTAGGGTGCGTGCGGTCGGGGTGGAAACAGAATAACCGTATTGCATCATGTCAAATCCTAGCACGCAGCAATGCGGTAGCGCGGAGCCGAGCAGGGGGGAGGGGGGAGGGACCCCCCCTCCCCCCTGCAAGGCCGAGATAGGAACGAGCCGGAGCAGGCGACGACACGGCGTGCCGCGTCGTCGCATACGGAGGCGAGTCCGTCACATCCGTGACCCCACTATCTATCTTAGGGTTTTTAGGGTTTAGGGTGCATGCGGTGGGGGTGGAAATAGAATAACCGCATTACGTCCTGTCAAATCCTAGCGCACAGCAATGCGGTAGCGCGAGGCCGAGCAAGGGGGGAAGGGGGGGAGGGACCCCCCTCTCCTCGCCCTGCGAGGCCGAGACAGGAACGAGCCGGAGCAGGCAACGACGCGGCGTGCCGCGTTGTTGCATGCAGAGGCGAGTCCGTCACATCCGTGACCCCACTATCTATCTTAGGGTTTTTAGGGTTTAGGGTGCGTGCGATGGGGGTGGAAATAGAATAACCGCATTGCGTCCTGTCAAATCCTAGCGCGCAACAATGTGGTAGCGCGAGGCCGAGCAGGGGGGAGGGGGGGCGGCACCCCCCTCCCTCCCCCTGCGAGGCCGAGACAGGAACGAGCCGGAGCAGGCGACGACGCGGCGTGCCGCGTTGTCGCATGCGGAGGCGAGTCTGTCACATACGTGACCCCACTATCCATCTTAGTGTTTTTAGGGTTAGATATGAACTTCATCTATTTTTGTACTTAAACTTCTTCTTTTTGTTTCTTTATGGTTTATTTATTCTTATTGCTTTACTTCTTTTATTAGAGTACTTGAATTTCTGTTCTTTATTTTTTGAACTTCTTTTCTCTTGTTTTTTAGAGGCCTATTTATGTATGTATGTTTCTTCCTTTAGTAGTGTATTTTCCATCTATTTTTGGTTTTGAGGATATCAGCTTTGCTGTTTTGTGATCTTATCTCATCATAATAGATGCATTCAAATGGTGCATTTATTTTATCTACACATGTATTTACTATTTTAGCTGTTGGGGGGTAAAACTGTAAATTCGGTGGTGCTGCAAGTCCCACGACAGATAGGCATTAACTGACCATATCCCTCGCCACCACCTGCCAGAAAATTCCTCTCCCTCTGTCGCTCGCTCTCTCCTCCCTCTCCGTCGCTACGCTGCCTCCTTCAACTGCTACTCCCCCCGATTTCTCCGCCCCTGTCCCGTGCCCTCGCGAGTGGAGTAACCGGCGCACTCCCCCGCTCCTATTACTCCCCTGCGCCGCGCTCTCCCTCGCCCAGCCCGCTCTCCACTGCTCTGAAGCGAGGGCGGCAACTGCTTGCACGTGTCGTTGTGGGGAGTGAAGAACCGCCGCGGATTCGTGCTTGGAGAGGTACAAACGCTGCCCCCACCCCCTCCCCCCTAATGCTTGTATTCACTTTTGCCAGATCTGTGGAGGCCTGCCTTGTTTGCTTTGTTTGTTCTCGCGTCCGCCTCCTACCCCCTTTTTCTGATGGTTTGGTGGGACATTAGGTAGGGTTCTTCGGCTTGTGGTGGTTGGAATGCATTCCCCCATGGCCAGATTTGTTTGTGATATGCTTGTGTGTGGATTTTCATTTCCCCTTTGTTGATTTTAGCAGTCAGGTGCATGTCAGATAGGTTGGGGTGTGATTGTTGATGCTAGATCTGTTGTATCTAATGGCATTAGTGCTGTGGATTTGGAGGTCTAGATTATGTTTGTGACATTGTAGTTAGTTTCTGGATACATTTTTTGTTGTGCTTGCCTATATGTGCTATTGTCATCTATTTCATACTTGTTGGTTCTAGTTGTTTGTAGTTGGTTCTAGGGTTTGATTCAGTTTCCTTTTTTGCATTTTGTTGTATGTTTTTGTACTTGCTAACTATATGGAATCAATCTTCTGTGTTTACAGGTTGTTCTAGTGTTTGGAGTTGCATTCATCGAGGCGGTTGTGTTGTCATGGCTTCAAAATCTTCTCCGGGTATCTTAATGTAGTTGTATCTTGTATTTTAAATAGTAGTATTGTTATATATGTCTGCCCATATCTTCATTTTGTTTTTATGTTGGACTGCTAGCCTTAGTAGTGTGAACTTCTAACAAGTTTTGTGTTGTCACATCCCTAGCTTCTGGCATTGCACTAGTACTAGCCTTTGGTGATGCATCATGTTTACTTTTACAGAAAGTTGAAATGGGGATTGTCCAAACCCTAGCATTTTAAGAATTCACCAGGTTCACCTAAAATGTTTTCAGTCAATCCAAGTGGCTTTCAAAAATGTTCATCATCTTTGGAAAAATGCTGGAAACAGTAACCAGAGATGATGCACATTTTTCCATGTCATTTTGGATCTTTGAACTAATATATATTGTATTTGAGTTGGAGCAAATATATGTTATATATATTTTTAATGCTTCAATAATTCTGATATTTTGTGAGGGGCTCTAGAATATTACTTTCAGTCCCTGCAAAAATTATTGGAAGAAACAAAAATGATTTAGTGTTTGAACTAAATCAAAACAGATTGAAACAAATAGAAAACAATGATTAAAAAATAAAACAGAGCAAAATAAAAAGGGAGAGGCCACCTGGGCCACTTACCTGGCCTTACCCGCGCAGCCACCAGAGCCGGCCCAGTTCCCCCAGCCGGCCCAGCCCACCTCCTCCTCCTTTGTCCTCTTCCTCCTCTGCCAGGAGGACGAGCAGAGGCGAGGCGTGGCGCGCGTCGACGCCGGCCACCTCCTGCTTCGCGCTGGAGGCCTCCCCCTTCGAGCCTATCCATGCGTGGAGACGCCACGCAGCCGCCCGGAGCCGTCCAGCCCTCCCTCTCTTCCCCTGGACCCCGTTCCCTCCTCTGCTTCCCTCCCGCGCACACCACCGAGCGGAGCTCGCCGTCTTCGTCGCCGTAACCATGGCCACCAGCCCTCCCTCGCCCATCCAGCGTGCTTGAGAGCTCCGTCACGACATCTTCGACCTCCCCACCAAGCCATGGAACTACGGACGCGCCACAACGTCGCCGGCATCGCCGTTTCCATCGCCGGCCGCCGAGGATCTTCATCGTCAATTCACCACCATCGTCGCGTCCCCGAGCCGGCTAACCACCCCTACGGCACCGCTGTGAGCTCCCACGCCTCCCCTCCCTCTTTTCCCCTTCGATTGCGCCCTGTAGCCTCGATTCCACCGGAGCCGCGAGCTCGGCTCCGCCGGCGATGTCGCCGCCGTCGTTGCAGGTCACCGAACTCGCGTCCGAGCACGACCTCGAGCTCGTGGATCTCCCAGGAGCCCGCCCAGCCTCTCAGCTCGCTCGCTCGCCAAGCGTAGCCCCGTGCCCGTGCTGGCCCGAACTCCGGTCGCCGCCGCGGGCCCCGTTCCGGTGAGCTCGAGCCACCCCAGCCCCTGCCGGTTGCACAGATGGATGCGGGCGACTCCCCGCTACGCGTAGAGCCCCTCAGTCGCCGATTTGGTCGCCGAAGGAGCGTTTCCGACGCCCTCCGCCGTTGCTGGCGTCGCCGGCGACAAGCCGCGGGTCAACTCCGGCGGGTTTGACCCGGGGTTTGACCCCCTGACGTGTGGGCCCAGGCGCCTGCTTAGTTAGTGCTAAGTTAGTTAGTGTTAACTAACTTAGTTAATTAGGTAGGCCACTGACATGCGGGCCCCGCCCGGCTAACTAAGTTAGTTAGGGCTAACTAACCTGGTTAGTTGACTGAGACACTGACGTGTGGACCCCACACGTCAGGTTTGACCTGGGGCGCTCGGTTGACCCTGCTGACGTCACTATTACGTCATGCTGACGCAGTATTTGTTCTGGAATTTAAATAAATCCTAAATGATTTATAAATATCAGAAAATGCCCTAAACTTCAATAATTCATAGAAAATTAACCGTAACTCCAAATTAAATAATTTATATATGAAAAATTATCAGAAAAATTCAAGGAATCCATCTGTACCATTTTCATGCATGTTAGAACAACTTATCACTACTGTTTAGAGCAAATGAAGTGAATGACATTTAAATAATCACATATGGAGTTTGAATTTGAATCTTGTATTCAAACCAACTTCATTTAATCTGTTGCTAGTCGCATTAGCCCAAAACACATTCATATTGCCATGTCATAGCATGAATCATATTGTGCATTGCATTGATTGTATTTCTTCTTTGTTGCCGGTATTTGTCCCCTCTCGATAGACGTGATACCGATGATGTGATCGTTGACACTGATGAAGACTCAATGTTATCTTCAGAAGTGCCAGGCAAGCAAAACCCCCTTGTTCATTCCGATACAATCCTACTCTCTCGCCCCTGCTCTCTTTTAATGCATTAGGACAACACCGATTTATCTGTTACTTGCTGCGGTAGCTGAACCCCTTTATCCTTTGCATGACCTGTCATTGCCACAGTAAATAGATGAAACCCACTAGCATGAGTAGGAGTTGTTTGAGCCCTGTTGTGCCTACTCATTCATGCTTGTTTGTCATGCCTGCTACTGCTTAGAGTTGAGTCAGGTCTGATTCATCGGGGATGAATCAGAGGCGTGTGAACATGTCCTACTGTGTGTGAGCTAAGTGTGTGAACACGATTTGGTAAAGGTAGCGGTGAGAGGCCATGTAGGAGTACATGGTGGGTTGTCTCATTGTAGCCGTCCTCAGGAACTGAGTTCTGTGTTTGTGATCCATGATTCAGTTACTACCATACATTGGGCCCTGAAATATGACCCCGCTCGACTTCTCATTCATCCTCGTCCTCTGTCCAGGAGTTGCAAGTAGTTTCTGGTGTTTGTAGTATGCTGGAGGCCGTGGATAGCGCTGACCGTAGGGGTGGGCTGTGATGCGGTAGGCACGTGGCCGGGTAAACCGGGCGCCCGTTTGGTGTCACGGAACCCTGTTCACATCGTTTGGGGCTGTGAGCGAAACTCCGGCCGGATCTCCTCATGGATGGAACCCGAATAGGCGATAAACCTGGACTAGAGACTTGAGTGTTTAGGTAGGTCGTGGTCTACACCCACGTCGGCTTTCGCTTGAAGTATGCCGAGCACATGTCATGTGCAGACGCTAAGTGGTGGAAACATGTATGAAGAAGTACACCCCTGCAGGGTTAACATCATCTATTCGAATAGCCGTGTCCGCGGAAAAGGACTTCTGGATTACTTATATCAGTTCATAGACAAGTGAAAGTGGATACTTTAAAATGCGCAAGATAAGCGTGAGTGCTATGGATGGCGTTCTCGTAGGGAGACGGGAGCGGATCCATAGTGGTGTATTGATATGGTGAATATGTGGACTCGTGTGCGCCACCTCAAAAGAGTCGCTTGCAGACGTAGTTTAGGATAGCCACCGAGTCAAAGCTGGCTTGCTGCAGTCAAACCCTACCATCCCCTTTGTTGATAATGATGCATATGTAGATAGTTCTGATGTAAGTCTTGCTGGGTACATTTGTACTCACGTTTGCCTATTTTATGTTTTTGCAGAGAGACTTCGTTCTCGCTAGTAGTTTCACGTGGACTTCGACGTTTAGCTTGATACCTCAGCTACGATCTTGTGCCCTCGGCAGGATCTGGTAGATAGTCAGGCTTCTCAGCCTTTTCATTTATAGTTGTCTGTACTCAGACATGATAGCTTCCGCTTGTGCTTTGACTTGTATGCTCTGAGTGTTGGGTCACGAGACCCATGTTTGTAATATCTCGCTCCTCGGAGCCTATTGAATAAACTACTTGAGTAGTAGAGTCATTTTGTGATGCCATGTTGTATTGCACATATCGAGCATATTGTGTGTATGTTATTGAAATGCTTGGTATGTGTGGGATCTGACCATCTAGTTGTTTATCTTTAGTAGCCTCTCTTACCGGGAAATGTCTCCTAGTGTTTCCACTGAGCCATGGTAGCTTGCTACTGCTCCGGAACACTTAGGCTGGCCGGCATGTGTCCTTCTTCGTTCCTGTGTCTGTCCCTTCGGGGAAATGTCACGCTTTGAGTACCGGAGTCCTGTTAGCCCGCTACAGCCCGGTTTACCGGAGTCCTGCTAGCCCAGTGCTACAGCCCGGACCCACTTGCTGATGACCGACACGTTCGAAGCTGGGTCATGGATGCCTGTCCCTGTAAGTCTGTGCCACTTTGGGTTTACGACTAGTCATGTCAGCCCGGGCTCCTTATCATATGGATGCTAGCGACACTATCATATACGTGAGCCAAAAGGCGCAAACGGTCCCGGGCAAAGGTAAGGCGACACCCGTGGGGATACCGTGCGTGAGGCCGCAAAGTGATATGAGGTGTTACCGGCTAGATCGATGTGACATCGAGTCGGGGTCCTGACAGCGTTGGTATCAGAGCTTGACTGCCTGTAGGATTACCAAGCCAAACTGGTCGAAGTTGAGTTTAGAAATTCTTTAGTTATATAAGGGAATTGATTGTGGGATGGAACGTAAGGCTCTTTTTACTCCTTATACCTTATGCCCTTCTGATCTGAGTCATCATCTTATCTTCTACGGGGATTAAGAACTAGGATATCTCTTCTTTCTATCAGGATCACGTGTTACTAATCCGTAGACTTATAAGATTGTGGATTCAAGCCTCAGTTCAGCTCCTACTACTTCCGTATGTTAACTGTTGATCTCGAAACCTTGATATTGTGCTTCTGAGTGGTTATGCCACCATTTTTGTGAATGTCTCAAATCTTTTCTGAGCATTTACAGCCGTTATGCTGTCCGAGTCATCCCAGGTTTCCAAACAGTCTGATGCATTTGCAAATCCCTTCCTCCTGTTTCCGATGTGCCTTTGGTCAGATTAATCACACAAATTGTTGAGTTGAGGTACTCTACCGCCTCAACCTTTATGTTAGAGTTATTACTATGACCCTAGGTGTCTCAGGGGATCATCTAGTAGTCTAACCATGTTTTGTGTCCCAGTGTGATGATTCTGGCTTTTATTCTCGAAAGCATCCCGTGATGCCACTTAGTAGTAGGTATTCTACTCCTTGGGCTTTGAACCCGAGGTTCACTCCACTTACTTCATGTTGATAGTGTTTGCTAGTTCCTTAGGCTATTAATAACCTTTACGATAGTCCTCGAGATCCGTGGTATTTCCTTCTTCCAAATACTATGAACCGCTTATGGCAGATGTTTATTGGATCAAAAAATCACAATTAGAGTACTCTTGAGGAGTTCTCCATTCGTAAATCGTGACTCTGCCAGTTCTACCTTTCTGCATGGGTTATCCGGAAGAAATATGTTGAACTTGGTTCGACATACTAATCTATGCATCCACAACTCAGAAAGTTATATGTTCCTTTGAGTTGTTCTCTTTAGTTGCATTCTGACCCTCGTCTATCAATTGATATCAAGAGTATGCATGCATTCGTTTATCGATGCCTATTACTCTTGTGATCCGTCAAGCCATTCTATTGCAGAATGACTAGGAGAAACAAACTCCAGTACCTCATCCATATCTAGGATTGGGTCAAAGTAGTTGTATTCCGCAGATCAAATGCCAATCCAGCTTTTGGTTTTGCTCTACCTTGGAGTATTACATAGTTTATATCGAGATTATTATAGGAATTGCACACCATCCCATGAACTCTTGGTACAGTGATACTTCTTGCCATCACTGTTCATTCCTCGGCCCTCGTGTTGATGCAACCGGAATACCGACAAATGAATTGTGATGTGTGAAATCAATACTGCTAGCAACTCTGTTGCTTGGTAGTTAAAGGATAATAATTTCATTCTTAGTATGTTGGTTTTCGAATCATCATTCTAAGGTTGATCATGCTACCTAGTCCTTGTTCTCAGTGCCCTCCTCGATCGATGGGTTAGGATTATTTCAAATTCTTGCTCTATTGATCATATCGTCTTGCCCTGAAAAGCAAGATTGTTCTCGAGCTTAGTAACATACCGGTGGCTCGTGATTTTCTGAATATCTTCTCAGAAGTATTACCAGGTTGTCACCTGACCGCTATGTTGAGCTCGTGATCAAGTTGGTTTCTTGTGAACCACCTTCTCTCCAAGAATCGGTGTTAGATATCCCTGAGCTAGTTGGTTAAGCTAAACAATAACTTGGAGGGTTGGAAGATAAAAGCTTGTCTGACTTAGTTCGTTCCAAAGGGATATTCTTGTGTAGTGTGTGTTGAAGAAAGATGATATCTTCATCGATTGGTCCCTGTGATCAGTTGCTGGACCTATTGTCTTATCAATCCTTTGATTTGAGTGTGGGCTATCGTCAAATCAAATCAGTACCAACGATGCTCGTAATGTTGTCTTACTCGTGGTTGATCCCTCGAGCATACACCCCTACATCTTTGGTCTGACCAATGCTATCACTTGTTCACTTAACTATGGAATTCCTTTTAAAAGGAAACCCGGATGAATTGTTGTTGAGCCCATTGACAACATCCTTATTCCCTCCATGATTTTGTTGAACATTAAGTTAGTGTTGGAAACTTTTGAAAGCATTTCTTCATGCTAGTTCATGGAGCAAATGTTCGGATGTAAGAAGTGACTTCCTCCAGTCCATGTGCATTTGATGCAAGTTGCCGCCGTGGATTCGAGAAAGTCAATGTTGTTTCCTTTGGAATCATCCCAAGTCAGTCATGCATACGTGCAAAGTATTCTGTGGTCTGGAGATATGCAACCTCCATTCTATATGTATATCCTAGCACACCAAGCCACTGATTGAGTTGTTCAAAGATAAAGGAGTCTGTCCAAGGTGAACTCTTTGGATTTCCACGCGTGGAGACTTCGATGTCCTTAATGATGGTTTCACCTCCTGAACTCGGTAGTGTTTTATTATAAGACTACCACGTGGTCATGTTTGTCTGGGACAGCGTGTTCACATGTTGTAGCAGAACCAGCTCATGTTTTGGAGCTTACTATCGTAGCTCACTCCCCGAGAATCCCGCAACATTATCTCGTCGATTTGCGTTGCAAACTTTCATTTTTCTTTCTAGACTTGATGAGTCTGGGATATCCTGACACCAACCAGATCTGAATCTCAGGCAGATATGATGGTTTGGAACATTTCCCAAGAACTATAATATTGGTCCCTCGATAACCGGTAAAGTGGATGTCGAGGCCAGCACCACCCAGCCGAGAGACCTATTATTGTAGTATCTTGATTAAAGAAGTTGGCCACCTCCCTATAAGGATTTCGTAGGGTTTACCTCCCTAGTTGTTCCTTATGGATTCTTGTGTTCCCGAAGTCCGACCTTTTACTTGATGTTCTAGATATCAAACCATATCTATGAATGGGTTACACTAGCACATCAAGGAGAACATTAGAAGCGGAGTGCTAAATGTCTCTCGGTCGATCATCCAGATTTTATTTCCTTGGCCCCGCCAAGGGTGAAATCTGAGAAGGTGTTATCTTCCTTTGCATCTGCATCCTCCATCACCATTCATCATGGTAGTAAGTTGTGTTATCGGACCCTTGACACGGATGTTGGTAAAACCTTGATGATTATGGAATTGCTCAAGTTCTTGAGAGCACGCACAAGCGTTAGGTGTTATCGCCGGCACTAACCGGGATTGCTCCTAGTCCCTTCGGTTATGCTATAACCACTCCAACAGTGAATTCACTCCTTATTGTTGGGTTCTTCCCCAGTTACCAGAATCATTCCCAGCATTTGCATTTTGTTCCCAGCTTGCACCGCCAATGTGCCATCCTACCATGGGTCTCTTCCACCTCCGGTGATAAGCAAATTCATCCATTACGTTGTCTTCAACAAGGTAATCCACATCATCCAAGTCCGAGTATGCCATTCTACAGACCCCCTCCAAACGATCGTTGTGAATTGCCTTATGCTGGTATGAAGAGTTTCAATGATCTCTGAATCAAAAGTAATTCTTTTTGCCACTTAAGGTAATACTCTACGATCACCTTCCTCCAGGATGTTTCGTCGTGGTATCGTGGCAACTCAACTCTTCGCTACGTTGGCAATCGTTTACCACCTTCTTAAGCGTGGAATCGTTGTCTACCTAGTGAACCTTCGTCATCTGCTCCACTCCATTTCTTCAAATCTGTGCTTCGTCTCCCAGCTCAAGAGATGTTGCTATGTCTCATTCCGTGAGTTGTTCGATCTTCGAGAAGATCGACCCTTCTAGAGTCTCTTTCCCTCCAGGTCATGTTGGCAGGATTTCTCAGAGCAAGACGACAAGACAAAGATGGTGATCGAATCAATGTTTCTATGAAGTGCAACCTGGATCGTGAAGATTATACTAGTTGCGTTTACCTTTCACCTTACCCTACGCTTGAATCTCGAGACGAGATTCTTGTTTAGTGGGGGTGAGTTGTCACATCCCTAGCTTCTGGCATTGCACTAGTACTAGCCTTTGGTGATGCATCATGTTTACTTTTACAGAAAGTTGAAATGGGGATTGACCAAACCCTAGCATTTTAAGAATTCACCAGGTTCACCTAAAATATTTTCAGTCAATCCAAGTGGCTTTCAAAAATGTTCATCATCTTTGGAAAAATGCTGGAAACAGTAACCAGAGATGATGCACATTTTTCCATGTCATTTTGGATCTTTGAACTAATATATATTGTATTTGAGTTGGAGCAAATATATGTTATATATATTTTTAATGCTTCAATAATTCTGATATTTTGTGAGGGGCTCTAGAATATTACTTTCAGTCCCTGCAAAAATTATTGGAAGAAACAAAAATGATTTAGTGTTTGAACTAAATCAAAACAGATTGAAACAAATAGAAAACAATGATTAAAAAATAAAAAGAGGAAAATAAAAAGGGAGAGGCCACCTGGGCCACTTACCTGGCCTTACCCGCGCAGCCACCAGAGCCGGCCTAGTTCCCCCAGCCGGCCCAGCCCACCTCCTCCTCCTTTGTCCTCTTCCTCCTCTGCCAGGAGGACGAGCAGAGGCGAGGCGTGGCGCGCGTCGACGCCGGCCACCTCCTGCTTCGCGCTGGAGGCCTCCCCCTTCGAGCCTATCCATGCGTGGAGACGCCACGCAGCCGCCCGGAGCCGTCCAGCCCTCCCTCTCTTCCCCTGGACCCCGTTCCCTCCTCTGCTTCCCTCCCGCGCACACCACCGAGCGGAGCTCGCCGTCTTCGTCGCCGTAACCATGGCCACCAGCCCTCCCTCGCCCATCCAGCGTGCTTGAGAGCTCCGTCACGACATCTTCGACCTCCCCACCAAGCCATGGAACTACGGACGCGCCACAACGTCGCCGGCATCGCCGTTTCCATCGCCGGCCGCAGAGGATCTTCATCGTCAATTCACCACCATCGTCGCGTCCCCGAGCCGGCTAACCACCCCTACGGCACCGCTGTGAGCTCCCACGCCTCCCCTCCCTCTTTTCCCCTTCGATTGCGCCCTGTAGCCTCGATTCCACCGGAGCCGCGAGCTCGGCTCCGCCGGCGATGTCGCCGCCGTCGTTGCAGGTCACCGAACTCGCGTCCGAGCACGACCTCGAGCTCGTGGATCTCCCAGGAGCCCGCCCAGCCTCTCAGCTCGCTCGCTCGCCAAGCGTAGCCCCGTGCCCGTGCTGGCCCGAACTCCGGTCGCCGCCGCGAGCCCCGTTCCGGTGAGCTCGAGCCACCCCAGCCCCTGCCGGTTGCACAGATGGATGCGGGCGACTCCCCGCTACGCGTAGAGCCCCTCAGTCGCCGATTTGGTCGCCGAAGGAGCGTTTCCGACGCCCTCCGCCGTTGCTGGCGTCGCCGGCGACATGCCGCGGGTCAACTCCGGCGGGTTTGACCCGGGGTTTGACCCCCTGACGTGTGGGCCCAGGCGCCTGCTTAGTTAGTGCTAAGTTAGTTAGTGTTAACTAACTTAGTTAATTAGGTAGGCCACTGACATGCGGGCCCCGCCCGGCTAACTAAGTTAGTTAGGGCTAACTAACCTGGTTAGTTGACTGAGACACTGACGTGTGGACCCCACACGTCAGGTTTTAACCTGGGGCGCTCGGTTGACCCTGCTGACGTCACTATTACATCATGCTGACGCAGTATTTGTTCTGGAATTTAAATAAATCCTAAATGATTTATAAATATCAGAAAATGCCCTAAACTTCAATAATTCATAGAAAATTAACCGTAACTCCAAATTAAATAATTTATATATGAAAAATTATCAGAAAAATTCAAGGAATCCATCTGTACCATTTTCATGCATGTTAGAACAACTTATCACTACTGTTTAGAGCAAATGAAGTGAATGACATTTAAATAATCACATATGGAGTTTGAATTTGAATCTTGTATTCAAACCAACTTCATTTAATCTGTTGCTAGTCGCATTAGCCCAAAACACATTCATATTGCCATGTCATAGCATGCATCATATTGTGCATTGCATTGATTGTATTTCTTCTTTGTTGCCGGTATTTGTCCCCTCTCGATAGACGTGATACCGATGATGTGATCGTTGACACTGATGAAGACTCAATGTTATCTTCAGAAGTGCCAGGCAAGCAAAACCCCCTTGTTCATTCCGATACAATCCTACTCTCTCGCCCCTGCTCTCTTTTAATGCATTAGGACAACACCGATTTATCTGTTACTTGCTGCGGTAGCTGAACCCCTTTATCCTTTGCATGACCTGTCATTGCCACAGTAAATAGATGAAACCCACTAGCATGAGTAGGAGTTGTTTGAGCCCTGTTGTGCCTACTCATTCATGCTTGTTTGTCATGCCTGCTACTGCTTAGAGTTGAGTCAGGTCTGATTCATCGGGGATGAATCAGAGGCGTGTGAACATGTCCTACTGTGTGTGAGCTAAGTGTGTGAACACGATTTGGTAAAGGTAGCGGTGAGAGGCCATGTAGGAGTACATGGTGGGTTGTCTCATTGTAGCCGTCCTCAGGAACTGAGTTCTGTGTTTGTGATCCATGATTCAGTTACTACCATACATTGGGCCCTGAAATATGACCCCGCTCGACTTCTCATTCATCCTCGTCCTCTGTCCAGGAGTTGCAAGTAGTTTCTGGTGTTTGTAGTATGCTGGAGGCCGTGGACAGCGCTGACCGTAGGGGTGGGCTGTGATGCGGTAGGCACGTGGCCGGGTAAACCGGGCGCCCGTTTGGTGTCACGGAACCCTGTTCACATCGTTTGGGGCTGTGAGCGAAACTCCGGCCGGATCTCCTCATGGATGGAACCCGAATAGGCGATAAACCTGGACTAGAGACTTGAGTGTTTAGGTAGGTCGTGGTCTACACCCACGTCGGCTTTCGCTTGAAGTCTGCCGAGCACATGTCGTGTGCAGACGCTAAGTGGTGGAAACATGTATGAAGAAGTACACCCCTGCAGGGTTAACATCATCTATTCGAATAGCCGTGTCCGCGGAAAAGGACTTCTGGATTACTTATATCAGTTCATAGACAAGTGAAAGTGGATACTTTAAAATGCGCAAGATAAGCGTGAGTGCTATGGATGGCGTTCTCGTAGGGAGACGGGAGCGGATCCATAGTGGTGTATTGATATGGTGAATATGTGGACTCGTGTGCGCCACCTCAAAAGAGTCGCTTGCAGACGTAGTTTAGGATAGCCACCGAGTCAAAGCTGGCTTGCTGCAGTCAAACCCTACCATCCCCTTTGTTGATAATGATGCATATGTAGATAGTTCTGATGTAAGTCTTGCTGGGTACATTTGTACTCACGTTTGCCTATTTTATGTTTTTGCAGAGAGACTTCGGTCTCGCTAGTAGTTTCACGTGGACTTCGACGTTTAGCTTGATACCTCAGCTACGATCTTGTGCCCTCGGCAGGATATGGTAGATAGTCAGGCTTCTCAGCCTTTTCATTTATAGTTGTCTGTACTCAGAGCCTATTGAATAAACTACTTGAGTAGTAGAGTCATTTTGTGATGCCATGTTGTATTGCACATATCGAGCATATTGTGTGTATGTTATTGAAATGCTTGGTATGTGTGGGATCTGACCATCTAGTTGTTTATCTTTAGTAGCCTCTCTTACCGGGAAATGTCTCCTAGTGTTTCCACTGAGCCATGGTAGCTTGCTACTGCTCCGGAACACTTAGGCTGGCCGGCATGTGTCCTTCTTCGTTCCTGTGTCTGTCCCTTCGGGGAAATGTCACGCTTTGAGTACCGGAGTCCTATTAGCCCGCTACAGCCCGGTTTACCGGAGTCCTGCTAGCCCAGTGCTACAGCCCGGACCCACTTGCTGATGACCGACACGTTCGAAGCTGGGTCATGGATGCCTGTCCCTGTAAGTCTGTGCCACTTTGGGTTTACGACTAGTCATGTCAGCCCGGGCTCCTTATCATATGGATGCTAGCGACACTATCATATACGTGAGCCAAAAGGCGCAAACGGTCCTGGGCAAAGGTAAGGCGACACCCGTGGGGATACCGTGCGTGAGGCCGCAAAGTGATATGAGGTGTTACCGGCTAGATCGATGTGACATCGAGTCGGGGTCCTGACATGTGTGTATGCATTTTACACATAGTTTATGTGTGTGCCATTTCATATTTAAAGTGTATATCTTTGTTTTTTGTTTTCTTGTTATCATGTTCATGGTATTGATATTTAGTTTGCCTGTGAAATACTATTTGTGGTCATGCTACATCTTTTTTATGTGCTATTTGCTTGGGTCACGTAGTTGAACTTCTGGTTTTTATTATTGTTTGATTGTAATGAAATTTGGTTGATCTTCTGTTATGCACATTTTGTTTTACTGCTTTGTTATGTATCGTTGAACTTCTGGACATTCATGATGTATGTAGTAGCACCTCTGGTGTAGATTGTTTTTATATTTAGTTTGTAGGTTTTTTAGTTTGTTTTTTGTGTTTACTGCTTTGTTAGGTATTGTTGAACATCTGGGTATTGGACATTGTTGTAAAAGTAGAAGTCCCTTTGGTGTAGGATTGCGGATTAGTACTCATCTGCCTTTTTACTTGCATTTTTTGTAGTTGGTGATGAGTTGAATAGTTCTGAAAAAATGCCTGCGATCAAGATGGAGCTTCAGAGGTTAATACTAATGCTCCAATATCTGATGCGGCTAAATCACCCATTATCCCTTTGACTGTGATTGCCGAGGTTGCTTCGAGCCTTGAGAATTTTTCAAGCCTTGAGGATCTTGCTTCTGCGGCTCTTGCTTCACCTAGTATGTGGAACCCCTTTTCTTTTCATTTTAAAGTTTTGAGCCATGTTTTTTTAGCTTGTTCATGTTGTTTGTTTTTGTTTTTGTTCCTGACTTTTTTATTTTTTGCTTCGATTTTTTGTGTTCTTTGCAGATGTGTCCACAGAGGAGGAAGCTTTGAACACCATCAACGATGTTTTATTTGATTTGGGTTTATCAGAAACCCCAGCTACTATTGAGGAGGAGGCTCCGTCAGTCAAAGGTTGTGATTACGTTCAGGATTCTTTGTGCTCTCTTCAGATGTCAGAGACGCAGTCGTAGTCTGTTGATGGCACTGAACCTGTCACGCAAGCCGAGGATGTGCCTCTTCAGCTTCTCCTGGAGGACCAACGTAAGAGGAAGAAGCAAGAAGATTTTGACAAGAAGAGGGCGGCCCGCCTTGAGAAAGGTTCTGATGTTCCTGGATCTGTTCGTGTGACTGAGCTCGCTGTTGAGGAAGACGTGCCGTGTGGTAGTGATGACATGGTTATCCCTGTTAAGAAGAAAATCAAGAAGGCTGCTGCGAGGAAGCTACTAGTTGGTGCAGTTACTCCTCGGAAGAGCCCACGTGTTTCAAGGCCTGCAGAAGTTGTTGAAGATGAAGGGTTAGGCCTTGGTGGTACGCCACGCCATAGTCCTCGTGTGCTTGCCACTGCCGCGCCTACACCTTCTCCGCTTGGTGCTGGTGCATCTGGTAAGGGGAAGAAATGCGGCGTGAACCGCAAGGTTCCACCTGCAAAGGTCAACAAGGGTGTGAAGAAGCGTTCTCGTGTTAATCCAGAAGACAAGGATGATGCTGATTTCAATGCTGATGATGAGGACGACGGCGATGATGCTGCTGCTGCTAATCAGGTATTAATGTCCCATGTTTAATGTTTTTTAGAGCATTTATCGTTATTGCTGTAGTTTTATTGTTTTTAGCACTGCCTTGGCGTACATAGCTGACCTTCTGCTCCATCTCCATATAGACGAATAAATTAGCCGACGTGCTTTGCTTTTACGGTATTACTGCCTTTGTGTACATAGTTCGACTTCTGGGTATATGTCACATCCCTAGCTTCTGGTAATGCACTAGGCTAGACCTCATGTGAGCAACATGTTTTATTTCAAATGAAATTTGAATTGAGGAATCTTCAAAGCCTCAGAAACCTTCTAAAAATGATCAACATTAAAATCTCCTCAAAGAAGTCCAAAAAAATGTTCCTCTTAGTCTCTGAAAATATTGCAAAGAGGTAAAACTCAAAACAATATTTTTGGTATCTCAGAGTTAATTATTTTGGGCCATTTGAATTAATCCAATAACTATTTGCTTTGGATTTATATTTAATATATATTAAATATGACTCCAATAATTCTGGAAGTTTGTGAGTGGCTTTGTATATATTTTGGCAAGCCACATAAAAATCTACAGAATTTATTTAAATGATTTAGTTGCTAAACTAAATCAAAACAAACTACAGAAAATAGAAAACGGTAAATAATAAAAGGAGCAAAGCTTACCTGTGCTGGCCCAGCCCCCCCTGCCAGTCCACTAGGCGGCCCAGCCCATCACTGTAGCCCTCCGTCGTCTTCCTCCCCTCGCCCCGAAGCTGCTGCGTGCTTGCACGCGCACGGCCGCGCGGCCACCTCCTGCTTGCCGACGAGCTCCTGGCCGCGTGGACGACTTCCGCAGGCCGTCCCGATCCCCCTGACCCCCCTCACTCTCCCGTGCACCTCTTCCCTCTCTCCCTGCTTCGCCTCCCTCGCCCCCTCTCCCGAAGCAGAGCGCAGCCGCCGACGCCGTTCACCGTAGCTGCAGCCACCGCCCTTCCCTCGCTCCCCCGACTAGCCCAGAGGCTCCGCCTCGACCCCCTCTTCCTCCCCGCTGATCCACGGCCCTCCGGAAGCCCTGCATCGCCGCCCACGTCGCCGTTCCCCTCCTCGGCCACCGGGGATCGTCGCCGTCGATTCGCTGCACTCCGGCCGCCCCCGAGCCCACTAACCCTCCCTACAGCTCCGCGGTGAGCCTCCGTGCAGAACCCCTCTCTCTCCCCTCACGTTTGCGAGCTCTAGGCCATAGCTCCGCCGCGGCCGAAGGTCGCCACCGCCGTGCCTCGTCGCCGTCGTGGCCAGAGCCACTGGAGCTCCCACCCGAGTACACCAGTGTGCTCAGCGCGCCTCCACGAACCTGCAGCTACCAGTAGCTCCGCCTCCCGTGCCCTCTAGCACCATACCCGGCTGCTCCCGAACGCCGGCCGCCGCCACGAGCTCGACCCCGGCGAGCTCGAACCACCCCAACCCCTCCCCTTTGGCTCTCTGGATGCGCAAGAGCGAGGGCTATGCCCTGGTGCCCTCAGCGCGCCAATCCGACGCCCTGGCGCAAGTCTGGCGTGCCCCCGCCGTGTTCTGTGGTCGCCGTCGGCTGGTCTCCGACGTGCTGACGTGGCGCCGTCGTTAGGGGCTAATGACCCTGCTAATTAGCCCCTGTGACACTGACAGCTGGGCCCCACGCCCTTAATTAACCACGGCTTAAACTTTTGTTAGTTTAGATTAATCACAGTGGCCCCACGCGTCAGCTTTGACCGTGCTGACGTGGCCTTTGACCCGGCCCCACCTGCCATTGACACTAACTAGCCCTGTGTCACTGACGTGTGGCCCCACACGTCAGGTTTGACCTGGGGCGCCCAGTTGACCCTGCTGACGTCACAGTGACGTGGGGCTGACGCCATAATTCATTTCTGGATTTATTTATATTCAGGAAATTCCAGAAAATGCCTAAAACTTCTAAAATTCATAGAAATTCAACCGTAACTCCAAATTAAATAATTTATATATGAAAAATTATCAGAAAAATTCAAGGAATCCATCTGTACCATTTTCATGCATGTTAGAACAACTTATAGCTGCTGTTTAGCACAAATCATATAAAGGGCATTTAATTAATCACATATGGAGTTTGAATTTGAATATTATATTCAAACCAACTTCATTTAATCTGTTGCTAGTTGCATTAGCCCAAAACACATTCATTTTGACATGTCATGATCATGCATCATATTGTGCATTGCATTGATTGTGTTCCTTTCTGTGTTGCCGGTATTTGTCCCCTCTCGATAGACGCGATACCGATGATGTGATCGTTGACACTGATGAAGACTCAGTGTTATCTTCAGAAGTGCCAGGCAAGCAAAACCCCCTTGTTCATTCCGATACAATCCCACTCTCTCGCTCCTGCTCTCTTTTACTGCATTAGGACAACACCGATTCATCTGTTACTTGCTGCGGTAGCTGAACCCCTTTATCCTTTGCATGACCTGTCATTGCCACAGTAAATAGATGAAACCCACTAGCATGAGTAGGAGTTGTTTGAGCCCTGTTGTGCCTACTCATTCATGCTTGTTTGTCATGCCTGCTACTGCTTAGAGTTGAGTCAGGTCTGATTCATCGGGGATGAATCAGAGGCGTGTGAACATGTCCTACTGTGTGTGAGCTAAGTGTGTGAACACGATTTGGTAAAGGTAGCGGTGAGAGGCCATGTAGGAGTACATGGTGGGTTGTCTCATTGTAGCCGTCCTCAGGAACTGAGTTCTGTGTTTGTGATCCATGATTCAGTTACTACCATACATTGGGCCCTGAAATATGACCCCGCTCGACTTCTCATTCATCCTCGTCCTCTGTCCAGGAGTTGCAAGTAGTTTCTGGTGTTTGTAGTATGCTGGAGGCCGTGGACAGCGCTGACCGTAGGGGTGGGCTGTGATGCGGTAGGCACGTGGCCGGGTAACCGGGCGCCCGTTTGGTGTCACGGAACCCTGTTCACATCGTTTGGGGCTGTGAGCGAAACTCCGGCCGGATCTCCTCATGGATGGAACCCGAATAGGCGATAAACCTGGACTAGAGACTTGAGTGTTTAGGTAGGTCGTGGTCTAGACCCACGTCGGCTTTCGCTTGAAGTCTGCCGAGCACATGTCGTGTGCAGACGCTAAGTGGTGGAAACATGTATGAAGAAGTACACCCCTGCAGGGTTAATATCATCTATTCGAATAGCCGTGTCCGCGGTAAAGGACTTCTGGGTTGCTTATATCAGTTCATAGACAAGTGAAAGTGGATACTCTAAAATACGCAAGATAAGCGTGGGTGCTATGGATGGCGTTCTCGTAGGGAGACGGGAGCGGATCCATAGTGGTGTATTGATATGGTGAATATGTGGACTCGTGTGCGCCACCTCAAAAGAGTTACTCGCAGTCGTAGTTTAGGATAGCCACCGAGTCAAAGCTGGCTTGCTGCAGTTAAACCCCACCACCCCTTTGTTGATAATGATGCATATGTAGTTAGTTCTGATGTAAGTCTTGCTGGGTACATTTGTACTCACGTTTGCCTATTTTATGTTTTTGCAGAGAGACTTCGGTCTCGCTAGTAGTTCCACGTGGACTTCGACGTTTAGCTTGTTACCTCAGCTACGATCTTGTGCCCTCGGCAGGATCTGATAGATAGTCAGGCTTCTCAGCCTTTTCCATTTATAGATGTCTGTACTCAGACATGATAGCTTCCGCTTGTGTTTTGACTTGTATGCTCTGAATGTTGGGTCGTGAGACCCCTGTTTGTAATATCTCGCTCCTCGGAGCCTATTGAATAAATTACTTGAGTCGTAGAGTCATGTTGTGATGCCATGTTGTAGTTGCACATATCGAGCATATTGTGTGTATGTTATTGAAATGCTTGGTATGTGTGGGATCTGACCATCTAGTTGTTTATCTTTAGTAGCCTCTCTTACGGGGAAATGTCTCCTAGTGTTTCCACCGAGCCATGGTAGCTTGCTACTGCTCCGGAACACTTAGGCTGGCCGGCATGTGTCCTTCTTCGTTCCTGTGTCTGTCCCTTCGGGGAAATGTCACGCGATGAATACCGGAGTCCTGTTAGCCCGCTACAGCCCGGTTCACCGGAGTCCTGCTAGCCCAGTGCTACAGCCTGGTTTCACTCGTTGATGACCGACACGTTCGATGCTGGGTCATGGATGCCTGTCCCTGTAAGTCTGTGCCACTTTGGGTTTACAACTAGCCATGTCAGCCCGGGCTCCTTATCATATGGATGCTAGCGACACTGTCATATACGTGTGCCAAAAGGCGCAAACGGTCCCGGGCTAAGGTAAGGCGACACCCGTGGGAATACCGTGCGTGAGGCCGCAAAGTGATATGAGGTGTTACATGCTAGATCGATGTGGCATTGAGTCGGGGTCCTGATAGTATATACATGAAGAAATTAGCTTAACTTGTTGGTATACATGTTTGATTACTGCCTTAGTGTATATGGTTGAACTTCTACTTTTAAAATTTCCAACATTTTTGAAAGCATGTTAACTAGTGTTCATACAAGGTTGTACTACCTATGTTTACATAGTTGGACTTCTGACATATATGTTTGATTACTGCCTTTGTATACATGGTTGAACTTCTGCTTTGTAAATTTCCAACAATTTGAAAGCATGTTAACTTCTGGTCATACATGGTTGTACTGCCTATGTGACATAGTTGGACTTCTGGTATTCATGTTTTATTACTGCCTTGTTGTACATGGTTGAACTTCTGCTATGTAAATTTCCAACATTTTGTTAGCATGTTAACTTCTGGTCATACATGGTTGTACTTCCTATTTATACATAGTTGGATTTCTGAAATGTACTGAGTGTGTAATTTTGTAGGCACTAGTGGAATTTTGGTGTAGCTTATGTATCTCATTGTGTATCTCATTTTTTTCGGTATCAGCTTGTGGAGCGGCCTGAGAGGAGGAAGAGAGGATGCAAAGCGCCCGAAGAAGGTGGCCAAGGAGGAGGCGAGGCAAAATGTTTTAACAAGACGGTTCGCTGCTCACTAGGAGAGGTGAAGACGTGTGCGAAAATGCTATAGCTTAGGCACAAGACAAGGGTTATAAAGGCTGGTTTTGGTTGTGTGTTTGACCTGAAGGTTGATTCCAACATTTCTCGTCCTTTGATGGGCAACATCTACACGAGGATTGACCCTGCAACCATGATTCTGGACATGGGTGAGGCGAACAAGGTTCTGCGTATTACAAGTGATGCTATTCACCATCTCTTTGGATTCCCTCAAGGTAATCGTACCCCTCCTAGGCCTTCGAGTGATGGGTTTGATGATGCTGTTATGAGGTTGAAGGGCAAGCTTGGGTACGCTAGGAGTGACGGCACTAAGACAAAGGATCTACAGAATATCCTCGCGGATCATGGGAAGGATGAGACGAAGGATGATCTTGCTCTGCAAGTGTTTTACCTGATTGTTTTCATGAAGGTGGTTATCCCTGGAACGTCTACACGAGTGTCCAAGGAGGCAGCAATGGCTCAGAATCTTGTGTTTGAGGATATGGCAGATATGGACTACTGCCAGTTGGTTGTTGATGACCTTCGAAGTGCTGTTGTTAGGTATCAGCAAGGTACTAGCACAGGAAAAGCTGTCACAGGCTATGCCATCGCGCCGCTTCTTATGTAGCTGGACTGCCTTATCATTGGCAAGACGCCTAATGTTGACTTGAGGATGCCTCGCATCAATTACATGGACCAGGCCAAGCTTCTTGAGCTCACTGCGGCTGACTTGGTCAGGAAAGGTGATGATGACCCAGCCAACTAGGTGTTTGGGAGACTACCTGTGAGTGTTTCTTCTTTTCTGTGTAGTTAGTACTGCCTTTGTGTGCATGGTTGAACTTCTGCTATGTACATAGATGACCTTCTGGTTCATATAGATGAGTAAATTAGCTAAACTGCTTGGCTTATATGGTATTACTGCCTTTGTGTACATATGTGTACTTCTGGATATATTCATATGAAATAAGCTAAAATTTGTTGTTGCACATTCATGGTTGAACTTCTGCTATGTAAATTTCCAACATTTTTGAAAGCATGTTAACTTCTGGTCATATATTGTTGTACTGCCTATGTAGACATAGTTGGACTTCTAAAATGTACTGCGTGTGTAGGCATTATTGGAATTTTTGGTGTAGTTTGTGTATCTGATTGTTCTGCCTTTTTTTCCTTGTCATTGTCTTTGTTTTCAGTATCAGCTTGTGGTACTAACTTGAACTTCTGCTACTGTCTTCTGTATTACTGCTTCCATGTTCTTTCATTTGTTCTGTGACGTGTTGATTTTTGTTTTCGTATATGCAGTGGAAGACACCGGCTGAGGTTGTGTTCTTTAGTGTCATCGAACGTCCTATTCTTACTATGCCTCGTGCCGCCAGCCTAGGTAGTGGAAGTTCTCCAAGATTTGAATTCTCGTGGGATGTTAACACTGGTGCCCCCCTGTAGATCCAGGAGGTTCTTCTGCCCGTGTGAGTGCTGCAGGTGGCGTTTCTTCCGAGAGTTTGTTCGATGCTGCGAATATTTCCCTTTCTAGGATTGATGGACTTTTGGAAACTGTTTGTGGAGATATGGCTCGTGTTTCGACAACGGTTGAGCGTCTTAGTCGAGTGGATGGTATTCTTCCTCTCGGCCACGGTTTTGATGGCGAGTCTTCGAAGGAGCTTTTGTCGATTGAAGCTAAATATATTGTCGAGCTTTGTGAGAGCACTTCCCACCTCCGGGCTAGTTTTGTGCTGTTCAAGGAAATGCAGGACGCCCGTTGCAAGCCTTTTGAAGATGAGGCGAGTGTTGTTGTGAGCGAGATTCAGAGGCAGGATCCCGTTCATTTGGGTCGTGAAGGAGGCCATGTGGAGCGTACCAAAGAGGTTTGTTTATTTGGCTTTTGATATATTTTTTTTGCACTAGTGTTCATTGTTAGCTTTGAGTTATTACTGTTATGCAGTTATAGGGTGACCTTCTCTATTTATAGGACCTGAACTTCAAGTGCTTCAGCACCTGAACTTCTATGACTTTGATGACTGGCCCTTTTTGTTCCTTTTTGTATCTTATGGTAGTTTGGTATGTTATCTTCTATGTTTACTGTAGTTGGACTTCCATGATGTGTCAGTTGTGATAGCTGACCATCTCTAATTATGTAACGTGAACTTCTGCTGATTAGGTATTTGTTTTCTACATGATTATTTTGTAGTCTTTTTTCTGTTTTGTACTAGTGTTTCCTAGGTGACCTTCTCTGTTTATAGGACTTGAACTTCAAGTGCTTCAGCACTTGAACTTCTATGACTTTTGATGACTTTCATTTTTTGTCTTCTTTTGTATCTTAATGGTAGTTTGATATCTGGTCTGCTATGTTTACTGTATTTCGACTTCCATTATGTGCCAGTTGTGATACCTGACCTTCTCTGATTATGTAACGTGAACTTTTGCTGATTAGGTATTTGTTTTCTACATGATTATTTTCTAGGCTGTTGATGATGGTGCTGGGGTTAGGGAGGATGTTTTACCTGTGCATGAAGATGATCCTGTGCATGAAGCTGCCCCTATGCATGATCCTTGCCCCTCTAGTGATGTATTAGTTGATGAAGTTCATGGCAGTGAAAATAAGGTACAATTTTTTCTTATCCATTTGTCTTATTGCCCCTGAGACGGACTTGCTACCCCTATGCATGAGGTTCAGTCAGCCCTTTGTAATGACTTTTTGTTTCTTTTTGCAGCAGCGGAATGATGATGTTAGTGTTGCTCCAGAGAAGGCTGCAGACATGTCTGTCTCAGGCACCGACTGCTCCGACGGGGTGGTCCTGACTGAACCTCAGCCATCCATTGGCGCTGAGGTTTCTGATGCTGAGCAGGGCAAGACAACTGGAGACATCATTTTGAAGAAAGATCATGTTGAGTCTGCTGTACAAACTGGTGGTAGTGCTGCTGCAAGCCCGGAGAAGTCTCCTACAGCAGAGCCATCAGTTGATGTTGATGCTGTATAGGCACAACCAAATGTTTTTCTTGTTTCAGATTCTCCGGTTGCTACAGCTGCTGCTGGTGTCCTTCCCGACGATGCTGCAACGTCTACTGGAGACGACGATGAAGATATAGAAAGCGATAGCTATGGAGAGGAGGTTGATCATTCCAGTGCTGCCACTAGTCTAGGCAAGGATCCATGAAGAGAGGAGCATGCTTCTCTCTTCTTTCCCCATCCCCTCCCCTCTTTGTTTTTTGGTTTTAGTCCATGATATCCCCTGTGAACTGCCTGTGTGGTCTAAGTTGAACTTCTGGTTTTGCTGTTTGTCGTGTGGGTTGTAAATAATGTTAATTGAACCTGTTTTTCTGTGTGGGCGAAGGTTTGTAATGCATGTGTTGTGATGTCTATGATGCTGTGGTTTTATCATTTCTGATGTAGAAGCTGAGATGTGCTTATGTTTTGAATGTTTGTGCTTGAATGGTGGTCTTAATTGAAACTGTCATGAATCTATGTGCTTTGAGTGTTGCTGTTAATTGCTATTTTCTTTTTGGTGAGCATATAGCGACCTTGCTGTCGTCCAAAAGAAGGTTGATGACTTTTATTACAGTGTAACTAGGGATAGGAATGATCGTTCCAAGAGGTGAGTGCAGCTGCTCAATATTTACATCATCCATGTGCCCCCTGTGAATTGCCTGTGGTTTCTTACCGGAACTTCCCAACTCTATGTACCTGAACTTCTTGTTTCTTACTTATCTGGTGCTGAACTTCTGGCCTCTTTTGTACTGTACTACCTGTTGTGATATAGCTGAACTTCTATGCTAACATGTGTTATGAACTTCCTGAGTTTCCTGATGTTGAACTTCTTTTACTTTCTGTTCGCTTGTTTTAGATCAATGATTATTTTCCAAAACAAGGAGTGTGAAGCTTCTGTTGAAGATGTCGCAATATGTTTTGGTCCTCGCGGAATGCTTCGGTCTAATGTGGCTGAGTGTGCACTCTACTATCTACGTGCGAAGTATCAGGGATCAGACAAACTCATCCTGCCGTATTGGGTTTGTGTAAGTCAACCATACAGTGATTTCTTTTCCGTTTTTTTCCTTACCATTTTTTTAGTTAAAACTTGTTTGTCTCGTTTTTGTATTTTTTCATATGTTGGTGTTGCCTGCATTATTTTAGGACAAGATTTTCAGAGGTTAATTTCATTCCCGTGTGAGGAAGTACTTCATGGCGAGTGGTCCAGATAGCATGGATGCACATGATTCGGTATGCAATATCTTGTTCTTTGCCTCTGTATTAGTTTTGCAGTGCGATCCACTTTGTTAATATTTGTTTTATTTTTCTTTTGTATCGTTCTGATATTAATTCTCATTTTTTTAATGATTCGTGTGTTTATGATTCTTCAGGTTGTTTTCCCTACTTTTGACCCGCCTGAGGTTCCTGCTTCCATGGGTGGTGTCGGTCATTGGGTGTCGGTATTCCTTGACCTGAAGAATTCAAGGTTCCAGCTTCTCGATTCCTACTATGGACCAAAAGATGAATGTGCGGTACTCCTATTTCGGCAGATGACCGATAACATCAAGAGGCTTTGGAAGGATTCCAACAACGTCAGGGAGACACCCTTCAGTCCAGTTAGCATCGACAATTTCCCTCTGGATTGGATTGATGTCCCCCAGCAGCAAAACAAGTATGAGTTCCACTTTTTCTCTTTATCACATCTGTTTAACTGTAGTTGTACTTAAGCTGCGACGTGTTTAATTCGTTGACTTTCTTTTTCTGTTCTAACACTATTCTTTTTACTTTGTTTGATGGCAGTATCAACTGCGGATTCTTCATGCTTACGAATGTTAATTCGTATCATGACGGGGTTCTTGCAAATTATTCCCATGAGAATACCGGGGATATCAGGAAGACGTGGCTGTACTCAATCGCTTCTTCCAACCTGTTTGAGACTGACTTCCAATCTCTGTTTGGCTACTACACATGTAAGCATATGGAAGTTGGACTGCTTACCTGCACTGCATGTTTTATTCTTCCTGAACTTCATATTTTTTCTCTCAAACTTGGACTTCTGCTTGAGATCTGGCTGGGTTGCTTGTTTCAGAAGGAGAGGAGCATTTTCTTTGTACATGAACTTCATTTCTATCTTTTTTAATTTTGCTTGTGTGTTTGGTTTCAGTAATTTCTGTCCTTCCATTGCTTAAATGGACATGAGCATTTTTTTCTAATTGAACTTCAGAGATGATGCCTTTCTATGGTTTTTGTTAGCTGTAGTTGAATGATTTTGAGTTCATCGGTTTATCTTGAACTGTGCCTCTGGTTGTGCCTGAACTTCATTTCGTTTTTTACTACAACTATGTCATCTTTTATTAGTTGGACTGCACATTGTGATGTTCCTGAACTTCAGTTGTATTTTAATAGTGATGTTTTCTCTTCTTTTTTTCTTTGACTGTGGATCCGTTGGAGTTGACCGATTACCACTACTCATTCCTCGGGTCACAGGAATACCAGCCTAGGGAGGAATCGATGAGTACAGCTCCGATAGAAGATGATAGACCTCGGACCCTCATTCTTTCCAAGTTGGGGGAGTAGGCTGGTGGTATTCGTGGTACTCCAAAAAACCCATGCTACAGGAAGGCTGATGGAGTCGAAGCAGCCGAAGCAGAAGTGATTTCTTCCGATGATGATTTTGAGAAGATTGCTTATCCGAAGAATGTTAAACGTGCTGCTGGAACTGTTGCTGGTAGAGGTGGGAAGAATGCTGTGATGACCAGGAGGAAACCGGCAGTTGAGTTTGGGGACATAACTACCTCCAAGCGAGCATCAAGAATGCCTTTGAGGTGGCGTTCTCCTGTCGCTCCCCTGAAAAAATACAGTTACCCTCATCTATCCGAGGCCCGGAAGTTGAAACAGTATGTGCTGAGTAAAGACAGTCTGGAGAAGTATTCTGGGTGAGTTACCCTCATCTGTCTTTCCCTTGCCTTGGAGTTGTAGTGTCTGAACTTCTGTTGTTGTATTGTCTGAACTACCGTTGTTGTAGTATATGAACTTCTGTTTTATGTCTCCTCGTGCCTTTTGAGTTATAGTGTCTGGACTTCTATTTTGTTGTTGTATCTGAACTTCTAATATATTTTTTACCATCCATTTGTATTCTACAGGACAAGCTACTGCATGTTTACCATCCCTAGGAGTGTGATTGACCTCACAGGAGATTTCCTTTATAGGCTTTTCGGTGAAGGGCAGCAGATGGAAGGAGACATAATGGATTATCTCATAAATTTGTGGAAGGATAACCCGGAGACCTCTGAGATATTCTCTAATGCTGACAGGGTTGTACTTAGTCCCTACTTCATACAGGTTTTAGTTATTTGCACCCCTATCTCCTTTTTTGCCTTAGTTTTGTTGTAGTGGCATCTGTGAGGTGTTTTAATTGTGTTTTGGTGGATGCACAGTACTGCCTGGAGTATGATTTCTACGCAGCAACAGTTCCAAAGTTCGATGCAAAAAATTCGGCTAAACTCCTCCCAATGTTTGTTCGCAAGGAAGAAGACCTTCTTAACGCAAAGCTGGTTAGTTTTTCATAACTCTTGCTTTTTTTTAATTTCATGTGCATCCTTTTGCTGAGTTTGTCAATAAGTTTTTGTTCATGCCGTTTCTTCAGTACATATGCTTTATATTTTGTGTTCACTGGTCCTTTCATTCTTGGCAGGTTTTATTGATTCTATTCAAGCCAATTGGCACAATGGCGCACTACAGTGTGTACGTGGTGAATAGATATCGTGGGAGCATTGACATCCTTGATTCACTTTCTTACAATAATATGGAAACGTCGCGATCGAGTTTCCACGGGGAATGCCAAAATATCGTGAGTGTTTCTTAGGCTGAACCTCCTTTCACATTCTCTTGTTTGACATGAAGTTTATTATGCCTTGTGTTGACAAAATATGTTGCTGTCTCTGTTTTGGTAATACTGCTTGAACTGACTATCATTTAGAAGTTGAACTTCTGCTATTTTTGTTTAGGTGGATCTTATGCAAGTGTCGCTTTTTTATGTACCTGAACTTAACTATTTTGGTTAACATGTTTTTGACTTCATCTAATTTTGTTATTTCTGGAAGATGAAGAGATTTGTTGGGTTGCTCGAGGAGGTGTACGGCAAGGCTGCATACAAGGCGAGCAAGCAGCCTAATTGCGTGACTATTGCAAAGAGGCCGAATTTCATCGATGTTCCGAAGCAGAAGAATAATGATTGTGGTTTCTTTGCCGTGAAGTTCAGCTCTTCGTATGACGGTGATGAGATTGTTGCAGATTTTGGTGATGCGGAAGTATGTTCTGTCTTTGTTCTTGTCTCATCATCCTTTGATTTTTCTTGTGTGTTTTTGCTGTGACGCTCCTGCTGTGGTTTTAGATATCCGTTACTAAACCATCGTTTTCACCTTTCTTCTGTTTGCAGGCTGCTCCAGATGACTGGAAGGCTCAGTTCATGCACACTCTGATTTTTAGCGAGAAGAATGAAGTCATGCGTTTAGAGCTCCCTAAAGAGATCCAGTCCTTTGGCCCGTGAATTCGAAGCATTAGTTTCATTGTAGATTTGATTTCGTACATATTTTTAGGTTTGATAATGATTGGAACAATTCCGTAAAGATTTGGTTGTAAGAATGTTTTTTGTGATTTGTGGACAAATGCATTTGGTGTGAAGAATGATTTGGCTTCTGTGAATTTCAACGTACTGCGTCGTTTTTCAGTATCCATGTGTTGAATGTTTTTGCCCCAATAGATGTACCTGAACTTCTGCCTCGGTTTTGGTTGAACCGCTTGATTTTTTTTGTGTTGTTTATTTTTGGGCCCCCAACATATGATCGTAGACTTGAACTTCTGCTTTGAGAATGTGGATGGGCTGCTGGTTTCAGATGGAGAGGATATTCTGTGTTGTGTAATGCATTGGTAATTTTCAACCCAACCAATATGTATGCTTTTGTGTAGAATCTACATTTGATTTTTTTTTGTTTTTTCAAGTGTTTAATGTATTTCATTTGTAAATTTGTGCGAGATATTGTTGACGTTTCTTTATCTTTGTCGGCATTGTACATGAACTTCTGCACGTATCCAAGCAGAACTTCACATTTGAACGCTTTGTCTTAGGCTTGCTAACCTTAGTCTATGCGGCGAAACTTTATTTTTAAGCATATTCTTTTCCTACATCGATTTTACATACCAGAACTTCTTCTGTAAGCTGACATGAACTTCAAAACTATATGATTATTTGCTGGTTGCTCTTTTATGGAATACAACATGAGCACTTCCTCTCATAACATACCAGGACTTCTGCGGTAATATTACTTGAACTTCACAGTGTATGTTTTTCATGTTTGTTCTTGCTTGCACTTTCATGCAGTACATCACCAGCACATCACTTCCTGCCATAACATACCAGGACTTCTGCAGTAATATTACTTGAACTTCACAGTGTATGTTTTTCAATTTGACACTGCTTGCACTTTCATGCAGTACATCACCAGCACATCACTTCCTGCCATAACATACCAGGACTTCTGCAGTAATATTACTTGAACTTCATAGTGTATGTTTTTCAATTTAACACTGCTTGCACTTTCATGCAGTACAACACCAGCACATCACTTCCTTCCATAACATACCAGGACTTCTACAGTAATATTACTTGAACTTCATAGTGTATATTACCAGGGGATGACATAATGTTCTGCACATTGACATGACATAAGTTTGCATTGTGTTAATTGACCTATTCTAATTGTTCATGAGCCTTCCGCTCCTCCTAGGCTTTGGTGGTAGAGGTTTTTGCTTGACATGTACCTCTTCCTCTTCATCATCCTCTTCCTGTTCATCATCGTCTTCCTCTTCATCGTCGCATTCCACTTCCTCTTCCTCTTTGTCTTCCTCTTCTTCGATGTTGTCCTCATCTTTGTCTTCCTCTTCATCTTCCACCACCTTCTTATTGTTGGCTCTAGGTCTTGTTTTCTGTTTCTTCTCTAGCATTTTGCTTGTCTTTTCAGCATCTGTGCGCTTCGGGCATCTTCTTGCATTATGTGGTTCATACTCCTTGCATATGCTATAAAGCCTGCTGCTTGCTTTCTGTGGGTGTGGTCCCTTCTTTTGTTCCATAACTTTGGGCTGCTGTTTTTGAGATTTGGGTTGCTTGACCTCCTCAGCATTGTTTCTTTCCAAGAGTGTTGGACATGTCAGCTTGTTGTGTCCTGCAACCTGGTTGCACACACTGCATTTCCTGTGTCCAAGTGGCACTCCGTTCTCATCGTGCATGACGACTCTTCTTGCAGGTGGTGCCTTTATTTGAGATCTCTTGTCACTTCTCTTTGCTGCAGTAATTTTCTTCCTACCCTTTGTTTCAGAATACAACGGTAATTTCATCGTCTCTTGCTGTCGCTTCTCCATTGATTGGCCATCACCCTGCTTGCATTGGTTGGTTTCAACGGCGGCGTTGAGCATTTCAGGTGCATAATAATGAAGGTCATCTTCAATTTCAGCGTCCTCTTCAGCCATCCTTTCGTCAGCATCCGCTTGATTTGCTGAATGTATTGCGTCAAGCTCTTCCACAAGCCTCTTGAGAACATAGTATGCTCTGTCATCTTGCTGGTCACATCTCATCGCTTTCTTGTTAACCACCAAATTCAACTGCAGCAAAATGTCTTGCTTCGATAGCCTTGAGCTGCCATCCGATGCGGTTGTGTTGTAGTCCCTTGTATCAAAGGTTGGTTGTGATCTTGCAGTCTTTGTGTACCGTTTGAGGATATACTTGTTTGGAAAATTGTCAGGCTTGAGGTAGTCAAGTATGTTCATGGTGTGAAGGCAGAACAGGCCTGCATTTTTGTGATGAATGCAGAATACATAGTTTGAGAGCCAGCAATGAGTTTCATAAATTTTGATATGATACTACTAGTCTAGCTATTTAATGAGGTTGTTTTTTCGCTCACCTGTATGTGTCCAGAGCTTGCATTCACACTCGTATATTTCATTCTTTGGGTCAGCTACAACCTGGAATTCATGCTTTAACCAGGAAAATCTTTCTTCATCATCATGGATAGGCTTGTTGTGGTAGTACACAAGGTACTTAGTGGGCTCTGCTGTATGCTTTGCACGCAATAGTGTTGCCTTTCTCATCCTATTCCTCATCTCAGTGTACACGGCTCTCGTATACTTGATGGACATGTCTTCCTCGTAGCCGTAAGTTGTTTTTGTCATAGGATTGGTCTGCACATGTCAAAAAGTGAGATATTAGTCGACGCAGAGTCATGGGTTTCATTTTTCAAAATTCAAAGTGCACATGTTGAAGGTAAAACAGAACATGATGGGGGTGTTTTGTACTTGTCATCGTACCATGCTGGTCATTGTTTGCTCGTTCTCCTTCTGCATCCGAGTTTGTATGCAAGCATTCACCCGCCTAGCAAACTTGTGTAGGTTCTGGGTCCCCTTGACAAATCCTTTCTTTAGCATGTGGTTCATGCTCTCGCTTGGTTGTGTGGAAGTCATTCTAGCACAGAAAATGTTCTTGTAATATGCTGAAATCCACATCTTCCTATCACTCCAGAGCTGCATCATCATCTGGTCGTTCTCCAGGTTGTACTTGTGCACGAGTTTAGCCCAGGCATCTTCAAACTCCGTTGGCATCAGCGGCCAGTTTAATATAGTTGTGAACTCCTCTTTGAATGTTTTATACTTTTTGTACAGCAACGCGAGGTATTCCCTGTACTTCTTCAAGATGTGCCAACGGCATAGCTTGTGGACGGTGTTTGTAAATGATTGTGGTACAGCTTTCGCCATCGATGGGCATTGGCCTGCATAAATTAAAAAATGAAACTTGATTCTTTTTTTGTACTGATGGTGAACTTATGTTGTACAAGTACTTGAACTTCACATGCAGCAATATGACTATCTAAAAATGGCACATGTATTTTTTCTTACGGCAGTGTTCTTGAACTTCTGTGGTACCAGTGCTTGAACTTAACAGGTAGCAGTGGGACTACCTAGTAGTGTCACACTCAAAATTTTCTTACAACAGTGTTGTTGAACTTCTGTGGTACCAGTGCTTGAACTTCACATAAATAACTATATTTTTCTGAACATGTTACATGTTTTTTTCTTTACATCTTTTTGTCCTTGAACTTCTATGATTCCTGTACTTGAACTTCACATTCATGACTAGTTTTTTTCTAAACATGTGACAGATAATTTTGCTTTCTTCTACTGTTAGTTGGACTTATGTGCTAACAGTGGTTGAACTGATTGCCATATATTATTTTCAGATAAAACCTAATATACCCAATATAGACCCGTAGACTGAAAAGATGATGAAACTTGAGGAGTTTTTTATTTGAACTCACCTGTTAGAATTCAAATGTATCGAATAACCACTTGAATGACTTTGCATCTTTATCTCTTATCAGGGCAACAACAAATATCGTTGACTGCAAGTGATGGTTTGTTCCAACAAACACTCCCAGGGGCATATGAAATCTGTTGGTCTTGTAAGTCTTGTCGAATGTTACGCAATCGCCGAAGTCTTGATAGGCTCCTCGGCAGCTTGCATTGGACAAGAAAATGCTTTTAATTGACTTGTCCTTGTCCACTTGGATGTCATAGAAAAACTCATCATTTATCGCCTTCATGTCTTTGAAGAATGAAACAAGTTTCAATACGTCATCAATATCATCTTTCCTTGCATTCATGGCTTTCCTGCAAATCACATGCAAACATGCATTTGTTTATTTTTTCCTAGCAAAGGGTTGTGAGCTAGGATGCTATTTTACATTGCAGTATGTGGGTGTTTGAGTACTTACTGGTTTAGCAGGTCTCGTCCGGTCATGCTTAGGAAGTAGCTTCCATCTTCATTTTCAGATACCATGGACATGATTGTTGTGTGCTTGACATCATGGTACTACAAGAGCTTTACGTAATCCAAAATAGCGGGGTCATAATTCTTGTGTGAGTGCAAAAACACCAGCATGTCATCAGTTTGCCTGAGCTGGTGATTATGATTATACTCAATATCCACTGCCACACATGTGCCATCCTCCTGCACCTTCACCCTCATTCTTGCATTGCAGCCCGTCCTCTGCGATGTTTTGTTTTGCTTCCTGCTGGCCTCTGAAACTGAAGATGTGTGTATCCCTTGGAAGGCGCAAACAAAATACTTGTGGTTGTCATTTCCACCCGTCTTCCTGATTCCAAAACCAGCATGTCTGGCGTATCTGTTATAAAACTCCCTTGCTTTCTCTACATCATTGAATCGCATCTTTAGTCTTGTTATTAGATAATCCGGTAGATCTGGCATCTGTAGAAAAATAAAAAAAATCGAAACAACACCTTAAAATGCAGTTTATGAACTTGTTATCCTGGAGGAAGCAGAAAATTTGCAGATAATACAAGATGCGTATATAAATATGTTTTGTTTCACTTACGTGCGTGTATGATCGCAACTCCATCGGTGTCGGCTGCTGTCCCTCTGGGATGGGGCATGGCGGAGTAATCATAGCAGGATGCAACAGTGGATCACGAGCAGGAAGGAGGGCTGAAGATGGCCTCTCTCTTGTTTGTGTCCTTTTTTCTTGAGGTGGTTGTGGAGGTATTGCGATCCTGGTCTTGGCTTGCTCTTTTGTTTTGTGAAGCAATTCATCTACCTTATGCCCCGTACAATTCTGACTTGTAGCAGCAGCAGCAGGATCAAATGATGGTAGTGTGCAGATCACTCTCCTCCGTGTGTGTGTTGCTATTGGATTTGTCCTGGGATCCGGTTTAGTTGCTTCGCTTTGGCATTGATGAGGCACACCAGGATAACCTCCAGAGTTACACGCAGGACTTGAGCTCACCCCCTCCTCCACCGGCGTGCTTGGGAGTCTGTTGGTGGATACAAAGAATCCGCGGGGGATTTCCGGCGTCACCCAATTAGGTGGAGGCATAAACTTGTGCGGATAGGGATGTGACCCAGCTTCTCGGGAGTATTCGTGTGTTTCGGATGTCATCCATTTTTGGTCTGGAGCAGGTTGGTAATGTTGTTGGTGCGTTTGAGGTGTGACCCATTGAGAGGGTGGTGCAACGCGTACAGGCTTTGGATTGTGTACTTGCTACTGGGAACTTCTAAGCTTCTTCATGCGTCTCTTGTCTTGCTGACATAAAAGGAAAAAATGTCTATTAGCACACAAGTTATATCTGCATATACCTTCATAACTGAACTTAGCATTATTCACAGCCTGAACTTCTCATATAAAAGTGGTGAGAGCCATCACACTATGCACTGAACTGAGCATCTGCTAACGCCTTTGTACCTGAACTGAGCACCCTTCACAGAATGAACTTCACATCTTGTTTTTTAATTCTGCAATATTAGATTACTTATATGTACCTGAACTGAGCACTCTCCACAACCTGAACTTCTTGTCTTGCAAAGGGGAAATACTGTCTATAGTTAGAAAACCTAAACCTTCATGAGTTTTTTGAATGGTTGGACTGCTAGTGCATACCAACCTGACCTTCAAGTCATATCACATGCATGTTCTATTTTCCTTTTTATTTTTTTGAATGTGAATGTGAATGTGAATGCAGGCAGATTTTATAGTATTTGTAGCCTGGACTAAGGCTCACATACTACCTGAACTTCACATGCGTGTAAGCAGGCAGTCATATTAAGCAGGCATGCATATTTTACAATGATGTTTTTGTAGATTGGACTGAGGCTCATACACTACCAGAACTTCACATGGTTGTAAGCAGGCAGATTTTACAAAAAGCTTTTGTAGCCTAGACTGACTCTCACACACCACCTGAACTTCACATAGCTGTAAGAAAATAACAAACTGAAGGAAGGAAGAAGTTCAACCATACCCTGGCTAGAAGTTCGGCCAACCTTCTTCGAGCAGCTGATAGGCCACCTTGAGTACAATTCATCGTGGATGTATGAGAGGAATCCCATGGCAATCCATGTCTTGCAGGGGGCGCGAAGTTCATCTACACGAAGCAAGAAGGTCAGAGAAGGCAAGATTGAAGAAGAAGGCAAAATTGGGAGGAAGTTCATGTACTGTTGCGGCTGAATTTGTGGGCGCAGCAGATGCCGCCTCCATGGAAGAGTTGCTCCGTTGGTTGTGCCGCTCGCCATCGGGCCCGTCATCTGGTCAGCCAAGTCTTTGGGTAGTGGTGATGGGACGAGGATGCGACTTCCTGAAGTCCATGGCGGCTTCGCCGCGTCCAGGCGATGCAGGCTCCCTCTCACCGCCGTCCGCCATCGCTCGCTCGCCCGCACCGGTGGCCGGCCAGGAGCTGAAGACGGAGGGGAGGCGGCGGACCCGGCCGGCCAGGAGCTGGGGAAGAAGGGGAGGTGGCGGATCCGGCCGGCCAGGAGCTGTAGACGGGGGGGGGGGGGGGAGGGTAGATCCGGCGAAGATCGCCGGCGACGATGGGGGGAGGTTTGGGGGTCGAGGGGAGGAGGTGGGCTGGGGCGGCTCGGGATCAGGATCAGGTGGAACCTGTCGGGGGGCCTTGGGATCTAGTGGATCCTGTAGAGCCGGGGGCAGTCCAGAAGTTCGGGAGGGCCCTATCGGGCCCTATATAGGGGCTGCTGTGATCCAAATAACTACTCTAATCCTGGGATTAGAATAGTGCTACTATATATATATATGGTCAATAGTGTCTGCACTCATGGTTGATCAATTTGTTTCAAAGTTTGTACTATGAGATAACGATACTTTGAAGTACTAGAATTACAAAGATTGGAATTTTGGAATTCGACTCAATCATTAGCTTTTGTAATTCATTTAAACAGAGGTACATTTTTTAAGCCGGGATTTCGTGATTTCAAATTCATAGATCAAACCTAGAGATATACACATACGGGCATGTTCAAACTTTATAATTATTGATACGTCCCCAACGTATCTATAATTTTTGATTGTTCCATGCTATTATATTATCTTTTTTGGATGTTTATGGGCTTTACAATACACTTTTATATCATTTTTGGGACTAACCTATTAACCATAGGCCCAACCCAAATTGTTGTTTTCTTGCCTATTTTAGTGTTTCGAAGAAAAGGAAAATCAAACGGAGTCCAAACGGAATGAAACCTTCGGGACAGTTATTTTTGGAACGGAAGCAATCCAGGAGACTTGGAGTAGACGTCAGGGCAGCTTCGAGGTGGCCCCGAGGCAGGGATGCACACCCTACACCCCTGGGCACGCCCCCCACCCTCATGGGCCCCTCGTGGCTCCACTACCCGACTTCTTTCGCCTATATATGTCCATATACCCTAAAACATCAGGGAGTACAATAGAGCGGGAGTTCCGCCGCCGCAAGCCTATGTAGCCACCAAAAACCAATCGAGACCCTGTTCCGGCACCCTGCCGGAGGGGGGATCCCTCACCGGTGGCCATCTTCATCATCCCCGCGCTCTCCATGATGAGGAGGGAGTAGTTCACCCTCGGGGCTGAGGGTAGTACCAGTAGCTATGTTTTTGATCTCTCTCTCTCTCTCATGTTCTTGAGGTGATACGTTCTTGATGTATCACGAGCTTTGCTATTATAGTTGGATCTTATGATGTTTCTCTCCCTCTACTCCCTTGTAATGGATTGAGTTTTCTCTGAAGTTATCTTGTCGGATTGAGTCTTTAAAGATTTGAGAACACTTGATGTATGTCTTGCGTGGGATACCAGTGGTAACAATGGGGTATTCTATTGATTCACTTGATGTATGTTTTGGTGATCAACTTGCGGGTTCCGTGACCTTGGGAATCAATGCATAGGGGTTGGCACTCGTTTTCGTCTTCACTCTCTGGTAGAAACTTTGGGGCATTCTTTGAAGTACTTTGTGTTGGTTGAATAGATGAATCTGAGATTGTGTAATGCATATCATAATGCCCACGAATACTTGAGGTGACATTGGAGTATCTAGGTGACATTAGGGTTTTGGTTGATTTATGTCTTAAGGTGTTATTCTAGTACGAACTCTATGATAGATCGAACAGAAATAATAGCTTCGTGTTATTTTACTACGGACTCTTGAATAGATTGATCAGAAAGGATAACTTTGAGGTGGTTTCGTACCCTACCATAATCTCTTTGTTTGTTCTCCGCTATTAGTGACTTTGGAGTGACTCTTTGTTGCATGTTGAGGGATAGTTATATGATCCAGTTATGTTATTATTGTTGAGAGAACTTGCAGGAGTGAAAGTATGAACCTTAGGCCTTGTTTCCTAGAATTGCAATACCGTTTACACTCACTTTTATCATTAGTTACCTTGCTGTTTTTATATTTTCAGATTCCAAAAACCTATATCTACAATCCATATTGCACTTGTATCACCATCTCTTCGCCGAACTAGTGCACCTATACAATTTCCCATTGTATTCGGTGTGTTAGGGACACGAGAGACTCTTTATTATTTGGTTGCAGAGTTGTTTGAGAGAGACCATCTTCATCCTACACCTCCCATGGATTGATAAGAGCCAGTTCTTTTGGCTCAATTGTGAAGAATTACTGCCTGGGGAATCAAAATTACAAAAGAACTCACCTCTGCCTCAGGAATCGTCCAAAATCATCTCAACTTGGCAATTCTCATCATTCTCGCAAAGCAAAACAGTTCGCTTTGAACCAATACCCCTATTGGCAACTGTATTTACAGTCAGAATGCCACCAGGGAGGGCCGACCGAGCGAGGCAAAGAGTAGGGGATTTCTCACGAAGCGCTTCGTCCTCCACGCACACCCGTCATCTCCAGCCAATTCGAGCTAGGTTTTGGCTCGCGCCAGCCAGCTCCCCGCGCCGGCGTCGTCAGATCCACCAGCGGGAGGCCCAACGATGCCGCCCCAGGCCGGCCGCCCCTTCTCCTTCACTCCTCCTGGACCGGCCGCCCCTCCTTGACTTCTCCCCGCCCGCCCCGGCGTCCATCCTCACCCTGCAGCAGGACGCCCCCGGCCTCCGCCCACCTGCCCGGCCCTCCCTTCCCTCCGCCCAGCAGCAGGACGCGCCCGGCCTCCGCCCGACCAGGATAGCTGGTGAGCGCCTCCTCCACTGTCTCTCTTCTTCCTCACGATTCCTCATTGTATTGCTGCTGCTACAAGAGGCAAAGCAGGGGAATCTTGTATGGTTTCTTGTTAGTTAATTTATATGTTGCTTTGGATGATGCAAACATGTGATTGATGGCATGTAATGAAATTTAGCAAAAAACATTGTATGCAAATCTGTAAGGAATGTACTTCTATATGATTGATTGCTTACTATTAATTTTGTGTTGGTATGGATTGATGTGTGCTTAGTAAAAAAGATTGTATATATTAAAACATTGACATGTGAATGTTATAGATGGAAAAAGTGAAGGGTACGAAAGCAATTTGGGATGCTGCGGCTCATTCCATTTATATGGATGTGTGCGTAGAGGAGGTGCGAGCCAATAACCGCGCTCCAGGACACACCACTTTGTCTGATGTAGGCCAAGTTAATTTTCTTACTAAGTTTAATGAGCGCTCCGGGAGAAATTATTCGCACGAACAATTAAGAAACCGGTGGGATGCATGTAGAAGTGATTATGCCATATGGAAGACATTGCTTCAAAAAGCTTCAGGCATTTGAAGAATCCTTATACAAAGACCATTGTTGCTATGGATGAGTGGTGGGCATTGGAGTTGAAGGTGCCTTTTTGTTTTGTCATTTTACCGAGTTATGTTGCTTATTTCATTTCATTTCATTTAACATGGATACATGCTTTTTCATTGCAGGCACGTCCGCAGGCTACCAAGTATCGGCATGCTCCACTTGCGGAGGAGGACAAAATGGAGGAGGTGTTTGATGCTTGTTGTGTCACAAACGAGCATGCAAGAGTGCCAATTCCCACATATCAAGGCCAATGGATCCATCTTTCTCTGAACCTCATCCCATACTTAGAAAAACAAGGTTTTGGCCTCATTTCGAAAATGCTATTGGAGCCATAGATGGAACACACATTAAAGTGGTTGTGCCCAAGGAATTGGAGCCGCAACATAGGAATAAGAAAGGGTACACAACCGAAATGTCATGGAAGTGTGTGATTTCGATATAACGTTCACTTTTCTTGTTCCTGGATGGCCCGGATCTGTTCATGACACACGTGTATGGAGCGATGCTATAGTTTGCTATGAGAATTGTCCACAACCACCCACGGGTAATCTCTTGTATCTATGCATATTATTATGTACGTGTATGCATGCTAATTCTTATGTACAAGATGTCTTATTGTAGATAAATACTACCTTGTCGACTCCAGAAATCCCAACAGAGTTGGATATATAGCACCATACAAAGGGCAACGGGATCATGTACTTCATTTCCAACAACACCCTCCCATGGGGAGGTATCAGACATTCAACCATCGACATTCTTCTTTACGTAGTGTTCTCGAAAGATCATTTGGTGTTCTCAAGATGAAATGGCGTATTCTCCAAGGCATACCACGCTACAAACCGGCGACCCAAAAGATGATCATCACTTCATGCATGTGTCTTCACAACTACATTCGTGATAGCAAGTCACATGATGAGCATTTTGACAAGTTTGACAATGATGCATACGTGCAACCTCCACAGCCGTTTACAGGTGCCAACGCTTTACCACCTGATGATGGTGGTACCATGGCCGCTACACGTGAGGCTATTGCCGTCAGCCTTGTACCTTGAGATCATCCATCTGTTTGTAGTTTGCAACTCCCTTTTAACTTGTAATATAATGCAACATATGATATTTCCGACTCTGGTTCTAAATTGTAATGGTAAGCACTTTATGATATTTGCAAGTCGCTTTTATATTGTAATATTATATAGTTTATGAGATTTGCATCTCGATTTTGTGTTCACATTACACATGAAACTGTCAGTAATAACCAAGTATTACCAATTCAACACTCACTTGAATCTAAGGGCGTTCCAGACATTTCAACAAACAACTCATAGAACAATCACAGGCTAGAATTATAGAAAAGAACTGGACAGATAATTCCGTGGGCAGCATCCCAGAATCATATTCTGGAGAATTATGAGGGGAAAAGAACTGGCCCTAAACCTTAGGTCATCCACTTGAGGGAAATTTGCTACTGTCCTACAAACCTCTGCACTTGGAGGCCCAACAACGTCTACAAGGAGAAGGTTGCATAGTAGACATCAAGCTCTTTTCTGGCATCGTTGCCGGGGAGGTGAGTGCTTGAAGGTATATCTTTAGATCTTGCAATCGAATCTTTTAGTTTCTTGTTTTATCACTAGCTTAGCTGATGAAATAAAACTACAAAAAATGGAATTGAGTTTGCCTCATACACTTCATCTTTTTAATATCTTTTGTGAGAATGATGGGAAGGAAAATTGTGCTCATTTGCTAGAAGAAGAATGCATTGAAATGTTTGGTACTAGATCTTTGTATGATGAGCATGATTGCAATGTTGTTACTATGAATTCCTTTAATATCCATGATGCTAATGATATGCAAAGCCACAAGCTTGGGGAAGCTATGTTTGATGAAGATGATGTTTTTTGTCCCCCAAGTTTTGATGAGCAAATTTATTTTGATGAAAGCATGCCTCCTATTTATGATGATTATTGTGATGATACATATGCCATAAAAAATAAACTTTCTTATGTGGAGAGTAGTAAAATTTATATGCAAGTAGATCATTAAAAGAATGCTTTATGTGCTGGTTATATTGTTGAATTCATTCATGATGCTACTCAAAATTATTATGAGGGAGGAATTTATGCTTGTAGGAATTGCAATAATAGCAAGTTTCCTCTCTATGTGCTTAAAGTTTTGAAGTTATGCTTGTTTTGCCTTCCTAAGCTAGTTGATTATTGTTCCCATAAGTTGTTTGCTCACAAAATCCCTATGCATAGCAAGTGGGTTAGACTTAAATGTGTTAGTAATTTGCTTCATGATGCTCTCTTTATGTTTCAATTCTTATCTTTTATGCGAGCATCATTGAAATCATCATGCCTAGCTAAAAGGAATTAAAGAAAAGCGCTTGTTGGGAGACAACCAAATATTTACCTTTACTGTTTTTGTGTGTTCACATGATTATGCTACTGTAGTAATCATGTTTTATAGCTTTTGTTTCAATAAAGTGCCAAGTAAGACCTTTGGGAAGACTTGTGTGAAGTCTTTGCGCTCACGAGATTAGCTGGCATTTTTTACTGGAGAGTGCTTTTAGGTTGATTATTTTTTCAGATGATTAATAGACAAATTCCTCAGGTCCACCAATTTATTTTAGAATTTTTGGAGTTACAGAAGTATTTGAATGATACAAATTACTGATGTCTACTACACAACCATCTTCTTGTAGACGTTGTTGGGCCTGCAAGTGCACAGGTTTGTAGGACAGTAGCAAATTTCCCTCAAGTGGATAACCTAAGGTTTATCAATTCGTAGGAGGCGTAGGATGAAGATGGTATCTCTCAAACAACCCTACAACCAAATAACAAAGAGTCTCTTGTGTCCCCAACACACCCAATACAATGGTAAATTGTATAGGTGCACTAGTTCGGCGAAGAGATGGTGATACAAGTGCAATATGGATGGTAGATATAGGTTTTTGTAATCTGAAATTATAAAAACAGCAAGGTAACTAATGATAAAAGTGAGCGTAAACGGTATTGCAATGATAGGAAACAAGGCCTAGGGTTCATACTTTCACTAGTGCAAGTTGTCTCAAGAATAATAACATAGATATATCATATAACAAGCCCTCAACATGCAACAAAGAGTCACTCCAAAGCCACTAATAGCGGAGAACAAATGAAGAGATAGTACGAAACCACCTCAAAGTTATTCTTTCGGATCGATCTATAAAAGAGTTCATACTAGAATAACACCTTAAGACACAAATCAACCAAAACCCTAATGTCACCTAGATACTCCATTGTCACCTCAAGTATCCGTGGGCATGATTATACGATATGCATCACACAATCTCAGATTCATCTATTCAACCAACACAAAGTACTTCAAAGAGTGCCCCAAAGTTTCTACCAGAGAGTCAAGAACGTGTGCCAACCCCTATGCATAGGTTCATGGGCGGAAACCGCAAGTTGGTCACCAAAACATACATCAAGTAGAACATGATATCCCATTGTCACCACAGATAAACACGACAAGACATACATCAAATGTTCTCATAAAAGACTCAATCCAATAAGATAACTTCAAAGGGGAAACTCAATTCATCACAAGATAGTAGAGGGGGAGAAACATCATAAGATCCAACTACAATAGCAAAGCTCAGGATACATCAAGATCGTGCCATAGAGGGAACACGAGAGAGAACACAAGAGAGAGATATCAAACACATAGCTACTGGTACATACCCTCAGCCCCGAGGGTGAACTACTCCCTCCTCGTCATGAAGAGTGCCAGGATGATGAAGATAGCCACCAGTGATGGATTCCCCCTCCGGCAGGGTGCCGGAACGGGCTCCCGAGAGGTTTTTCGTGGCTATAGAGGCTTGCGGCAGCGGAACTCCCGATCTATCTTAATATTCAATGGTTTTAGGGTACATAGAACTACTAGGGAAAAGTCTAGCAGTAGCGCGGGTTTTAGATGTATCAGTAGCGCGGGGATAGGCGCTACTAATAAGGCGCTACAGCTAACACATAGCAGTAGCGTGTGCCAACCGGCGCTATTGCTACACAAGTGTAGCAGTAGCATGGTTAGAGGAAGCTCGCTACTGCTAGTAGCTCTAGCGCGCTTTGCCTGGACGCGCTACTGCTATCGCGGCGATGCTGCTAACTTTTATACACTCGCTACTGCTAATTTAAGTAGTTTTTTTGGCATATTTGTTTTGTATTTGAACAGGCTTTGTAGAAGAATCTTTAGCACATAGAAATGTCATCATGATACACATACAAATGCCTGCGAGACCAAAAATGTAATCATAGCATGTACATACAATTAGTCTCATCATAATCATCATCCAACACAAAGTGATATCTTGTCATCATCTCGAAAATAGCGATACATGCAAGTGTCGAATACTTGCAACTACAACAACGTCATCCATCTAAACAAAGGTATACACAAGAAGTGCTATCACTATGAGTGAGAGCGGAACTATGCAGTACATGAGGTGGCGGTTACGAGTCCTCGCTCGCGCTAGCATGAACCTCAAGTAATTAGCTTCTCCTTCTTGTCCGCTTAGCAGTAGCATGGTTCACGCGACCGCGCTACTGCTAAATAGAGTTAGATGAACACCGCCGGTCGATATTTGTAGCAGCGCGTCTTACGCCGAGCGCGCTACTGCTAAAAACTTATCAGCAGTGAGTTTCCCGCACACGCGCTACTACTAGTTAGCAGCAGCGCTCCTTTTTGAGCCGTGCTGCTGCTAAGATTCAGTGTATAGGCTTTTCCCTAGTAGTGTAGGCTTATATAGGCGAAAGAAGTCGGTCGGGAGGTGCTCGAGGGGCCCACGAGACAGGCGGACGCACCCTATAGGGGGGGTGCCCTCCTATCTCATGGAGTCCTTGAGGATCTTTTGACTTGAATTCCAAGTCTCCAGGATCATATTCTTTCAAAAAATCACGCTGCCGAAGGTTTCATTCTGTTTGGACTCTGTTTGATATTCCTTTTCCTCAAAATACTGAAACAGGCAATAAAACAGCAATATGGGCTGGGCCTCCGGTTAGTAGGTTAGTCCCAAAAAATGATATAAATGTGTAATATAAAGCCCATAAACATCCAAAAGGGGTAATATAATAGCATGGAACAATCAAAAATTATAGATACATTGGAGACGTATCAAGCATCCTCAAGCTTAATTCCTGCTCGTCCTCGAGTAGGTAAATGATAAAAACAGAATTTTTGATGTGGAGTGCTACCTAGCATAATTCTTAATGTAATTTTCTTTATTGTGGCATGAATTTTCAGATCCAAAAGAGACAAAATAAAAGTTCATATTGACATAAGAAATAGTAATACTTCAAACATACTAATCAAAGTAATCATGTCTTCTCAAAATAACATGGCCAAAGAAAGTTATCCCTACAAAATCATATAGTCTGGTTGTTGCTCTATCTTCATCACACAAAGTATTCAATCATGCACAACCCCGATGACAAGCCAAGCAATTGTTTCATACTTTAATAATCTCAAACTCTTTCAACTTTCACGCAATACATGAGCGCGAGCCATGGACATAGCACTATATGTGGAATAGAGTGGTGGTTGTGGAGAAGACAAAAAGGAGAAGATAGTCTCACATCAACTAGGCGTATCAACGGGCTATGGGGATGCCCATTAATAGATATCAATGTGAGTGAGTAGGGATTGCCATGCAACGGATGCACTAGAGCTATAAATATATGAAAGCTCAACAAAAGAAACTAAGTGGGGTGCATCCAACTTGCTTGCTCACGAAGACCTAGGGCACTTTTGAGGAAGCCCATCATTGGAATATACAAGCCAAGTTCTATAATGAAAAATTCCCACTAGTATATGAAAGTGACAACATATGAGACTCTCTAACATGAAGATCATGGTGCTATTTTGAAGCACAAGTGTGGAAAAAGAGATAGTAGCATTGTCCCTTCTCTCTTTTTCTCTCATTTTATTTTTTTCTTCTTTCTTTTTTTTTGTTTTTTCCTTTTTTTCTTTTCTTTGGCCTTCTTTTTTTGGCCTTTCTCTTCCTTTTTTTTCTTTTTTTTCTTTTTGTAAAGTCTAAAGTCTCATCCCAACTTGTGGAGGAATCATAGTCTTCATCATCCTTTCCTCACTAGGACAATGCTCTAATAATGAAGATCATCACACTTTTATGGATTTACAACTCAAAGCTAGAACAAGATATGACTCTATATGAATGCCTCCGACGATGTACCGGGATATGCAATGAATCAAGAGTGACATGTATGAAAATTATGAAGGTGGCCTTGCCACAAATACAATGTCAACTACATGATCATGCAAAGAGCAATATGACAAAAGTAATGCGTGTCATATGAACGGAACGGTAGAAAGTTGCATGGCAATATATCTCAGAATGGCTATGGAAATGCCATAATAGGTAGGTATGGTGGCTGTTTTGAGGAAGGTATAGGGTGGGTGTATGGTACCGGCAAAAGTTGCGCGGCACAAGAGAGGCTAGCAATGATGGAAGGGTGAGGTGCGTATAGTCCATGGACTCAACATTAGTCGAAAGAACTCATATACTTGTTGCAAAAATTTAGAAGTCATCAAAAACCAAAGCACTACACGCATGCTCCTAGGGGGATAGATTGGTACGAAACGACCACCGCTCGTTCCCGACCGCCACTCATAAGGAAGACAATCAATAAATAAAATTGTGCTCCAACTTCATCACAAAGCGGTTCACCATACGTGCATGCTACGGGAATCACAAACTTCAACACAAGCATTCTTTAAATTCATAATCACCCAACTAGCATGACTTTAATATCACTACCTCCATATCTCAAAACAATTATCAAGCATCAAATTGATCATAGCATCCAATTCACTTCCTATGATAGTTTTTATTATACCCAACTTGGATGCTCATCATTTTAGGACCAACTTTGTAACCATAGCAAATACCATGCTGTTCTAAAAGACTCTCAAAATAATATAAGTGAAGCATGAGAGAGTAGCAATTTCTACAAAAAATAACCACCGCCGTGCTCTAAAGATATAAGTGATGCACTAGAGCAAATGATAAACTACTCTGAAAGATATAAGTGAAGATCAATGAGTAGCTAAATAATTATTTAGCTATGTGAAGACTCTCTAACATTAAGAAATTTCAGATCTTGGTATTCTAATCAAGCAGCAAGCAAAACAAAATAAAATGACATTGCAAGGATAGCACAACTCATGTGAAAAAGCAAAAACTTAGGCTCAACCAATACTAACCGATAGTTGTTGAAGAAGAAAGGTGGGATGCCTACCGGGGCATCCCCAAGCTTAGATGCTTGAGACTTCTCGAAATATTATCTTGGGGTGCCTTGGGCATTCCCAATCTTGAACTTTTGTGTCTCCTTAATTCCTCTCATATAATGGTCTCTCTTTTTCTCAAAACCTTCACCCACACCAAACTCAACAAGAACTCGTGAGGTAGGTTAGTATAAACCAATGCAAAACCTTATCATATTCTACTGTAACAATTCAATAAAATTATTATTCAACATTTCATACTAAATGCCTCTGAATATTTAATACTCCTATCCTCAAATAGAATCATTAAACAAGCAAACATATGCAAACAATGAAAACATAACAGCAATCTGCCAAAACAGTACAGTCTGTAAAGAATGCAAGAATATCAATACTTAGCTAACTCCAAAAATTATGAAATAAAATTCACACTGTAGTAAATTTATCAGAGATCAAAATGCAAAAAGTTTCAAAAATTATACCATTCTCTGACTTTTCTAGGGAATTTTTGCAATAGCGGTAAACTTTCTGTTTTCAAACAGCAACATGTATACTTGCAAAATAAGCATGACAAAGGCTATCCTTGACTTTTTCATTGAAAATAAAGATGCAAAACATTATTGTAAATAAAAGCAAGCAAATACTAAAAAAATAAAATGACGCTACAAGAAAAACACATATCATGTGGTGAATAAAAATATAGCTCCAAGTAAAGTTACCGATGAACGAAGACGAAAGAGGGGATGCCTTCCGGGGCATCCCCAAGCTTAGGCTCTTGGTTGTCCTTGAATATTACCTTGGGGTGCCTTGGGCATCCCCAAGATTAGGCTCTTGCCACTCCTTATTCCATAGTCCATCGAATCTTTACCCAAAACTTGAAAACTTCACAACACAAAACTCAACAGAAAACTCGTAAGCTGCATTAGTATAAGAAAATAAAACCACCACTTAGGTACTGTAATGCACTCATTCTAAATTCATATTGATCTAATATATACTGTACTCCAACTTATCTATGGTTCATACCCTTCGATACTACTCATAGATTCATCAAAATAAGCAAACAACACATAGAAAACAGAATCTGTCAAAAACAGAACAGTCTGTAGTAATCTGTATCAAACGCGTACTTCTGGAACTCCAACAATCCTACCACATTAGGAAGTCCTAAGCAATTTGTGTACCAATCCAGAGAAAAAAGAATCAGATCATAAGCGCGTTTCTGTGAATTAACAAAACTAATTTACTGGGTGCAAAAGTTTCTGATTTTCAGCAGGATCAACACAACTATCACCGTAAGCCACCCTAAAGGTCTTACTTGGCACTTTATTGAAACAAAAACTATAAAACATGATTACTAAAGTAGCATAATCATGTGGACACACAAAAACAGTAAGGATAAATATTGGATTGTCTCCCAACAAGCGCTTTTCTTTAATGCCTTTCTAGCTAGGCATGATGATGACAATGATGCTCACATAAAAGATAAGAATTGAAACATAACGGGAGCATCATGAAGCATATGACTAGCACATTTAAGCCTAACCCACTTCCTATGCAAAGGTATTTTGTGAGCAAACAACTTATGGGAACAACCATCAACTAGCATAGGAAGGTAAAACAAGCATAGCTTCAAGATTTGAAGCACATAGAGAGGAAACTTGACATTATTGCAATTCCTACAAGCATATATTCCTCCCTCATAATAATTTCCAGTAGCATCATGAATGAATTCAACAATGTAACCAACACCTAAAGCATTATTTTCATGATCTACAAGCATAGAAAATTTACTACTCTCCACATAAGCAAAATTCTTCTCATCAATAGTAGTGGGAGCAAACTCAACAAAATAATTATCATGTGAGGCACAATCCAATTGAAAACTAAAATCATGATGACAAGTTTCATGGTTATCATTATTCTTAATAGCATAAAAGTCATCACAATAATCATCATAGATAGCAACTTTGTTCTCATAATCAATTGGAACCTCTTTCGAAATAGTGGATTCATCACTAAATAAAGTTGACACTCTTCCAAATCCACTTTCATATTCATCACAATAAGATTCAACATCCTCCAAAATAGTGGGACCACTACTTCCTAAAGTTGGCACTCTTTCAAACCCACTCTCATCAATATAATCATCATAAATAGGAGGCATGCTTTCATCAAAATAAATATTCTCATCAAAACTTGGGGGACTAAAAATATCATATTCATCAAACATAGCTTCCCCAAGCTTGTGGCTTTGCATATCATTAGCATCATGGATATTCAAGGAGTTCGTACTAACAATATTGCAATCATGCTCATCATTCAAAGATTTAGTACCAAGAATTTTAATGCATTCTTCTTCTAGCACTTGAGCACAATTTTCTTTTCCATCATACTCACGAAAGATATTACAAAGACGAAGCGTATGAGACAAACTTAACTCCATTTTTTTGTAGTTTTCTTTCATAAACTAAACTAGTGATAAAACAAGAAACAAAAAGACTCGGTTGCAAGATCTAAAGATATACCTTCAAGCACTCACCTCCCGGGCAACGGCACCAGAAAAGAGCTTAGTTGACGGGGTTTTAGTGAGTGCCCTTTACCTAGCCTCCCCGGCAATGGCGCCAGAAAAGAGCTTGATGTCTACTACACAACCTTCTTCTTGTAGAAGTTGTTGGGCCTGCAAGTGCACAGGTTTGTAGGACAGTAGCAAATTTCCCTCAAGTGAATGACCTAAGGTTTATCAATCCGTGGGAGGCGTAGGATGAAGATGGTCTCTCTCAAGCAACCTTGCAACCAAATAATAAAGAGTCTCTTGTGTCCCCAACACACCCAATACAATGGTAAATTGTATAGGTGCACTAGTTCGGCGAAGAGATGGTGATACAAGTGCAAAATAGATAGTAGATATAGGTTTTTGTAATCTGAAATAATAAAAACAGCAAGGTAACTAAAGATAAAAGTGAGCGTAAACGGTATTGCAATGATAGGAAACAAGGCCTAGGGTTCATACTTTCACTAGTGCAAGTTCTCCCAACAATAATAACATAGATAGATCATATAACATCACTCAACATGCAACAAAGAGTCACTCCAAAGCCACTAATAGCGGAGAACAAACATAGAGATTATGGTAGGGTACGAAACCACCTCAAAGTTATTCTTTCGGATCAATCTATAAAAGAGTTCGTACTAGAATAACACCTTAAGACACAAATCAACCAAAACCCTAATGTCACCTAGATACTCCTTTGTCACCTCAAGTATTCGTGGGCATGATTATAGGATATGCATCACACAATCTCAGATTCATCCAACCAACACAAAGTACTTCAAAGAGTGCCCCAAAGTTTCTACCGGAGAGTCAAGAACGTGTGCCAACCCCTATGCATAGGTTCATGGGAGGAACCCGCAAGTTGGTCACCAAAACATAAATCAAGAGGCACATGATATCCCAATGTCACCACAGATAAGCATGGCAAGACTTACATCAAGTGTTCTCATAAAAGACTCAATCCGATAAGATAACTTGAAAGGGGAAACTCAATTCATCACAAGAGAGTAGAGGGGGAGAAACATCATAAGATCCAACTACAATAGCAAAGCTCGGGATAGATCAAGATCATGCCATAGAGGGAACACGAGAGAGAACACGAGAAAGAGAGATCAAACACATAGCTACTGGTACAGACCCTCAGCCCCAAGAGTGAACTACTCCCTCCTCGTCATGGAGAGCGCCGGGATGATGAAGATGGCCACCGGTGATGGTTCCCGAGAGGTTTTTGGTGGCTACAGAGGCTTGCGGCGGCGGAACTCCCGATCTATCTTGATATTTGATGGTTTTAGGGTACATAGGCTTATATAGGCGAAAGAAGTCGGTCGGGAGGTGCTCGAGGGGCCCACGAGACAGGGGGCACGCCCTGTAGGGGGGGGGGGGGGGGGCGCCCTCCTATCTCGTGGAGTCCTCGAGGATCTTCTGACTTGAACTCCAAGTCTCCAGGATCATATTCTTCCAAAAAATCATGCTGCCGAAGGTTTCATTCCGTTTGGACTCCGTTGATATTCCTTTTCTTCGAAATACTGAAAGAGGCAATAAAACAGCAATATGGGTTGGGCCTCTGGTTAGTAGGTTAGTCCCAAAAAATGATATAAATGTGTAATATAAAGCCCATAAACATCCAAAAGGGGTAATATAATAGCATGGAACAATAAAAAATTATAGATATGTTGGAGACGTATTAATTACTACAGACTGTTCTGTTTTTGACAGATTCTGTTTTTTATGTGTTGTTTGCTTATTTTGATGAATCTATGAGTAGTATCCGAGGGTATGAACCATACAGAAGTTGGAATATAGTAGATATTAAACAAATATTAATTTAGAATAAGTTCACAATAGTACCTAAATGGTGGTTTTATTTTCTTATACTAACGGAGCTTACGATTTTTCTATTGAGTTTTGTGTTGTGAAGTTTTCATGTTTTGGGTAAGATTCGATAGACTATTGAATAAGGAGTGGCAAGAGCCTAAGCTTGGGGATGCCCAAGGCACCCCAAGGTAATATTCAAGGACAACCAAGAACCTAAGCTTGGGGATGCCCCGGATGGCATCCCCTCTTTCGTCTTCGTTCATCGGTAACTTTACTGGGAGCTATATTTTTAAACACCACACAATATGTGTTTTGCTTGGAGTGTCATTTTATTTTATTTTGTTTTTCTTTCTGTTTGAATAAAGTACTTAAGATCTGAGATTCTTAAATGTTAGAGAGTCTTCACATAGTTGCACAATTATTTGACTACTCATTGATCTTCACTTATATCTTTTGGAGTAGTTTGTCATTTGCTCTAGTGCTTCATTTATATATTTTAGAGCACGGTGGTGGTTATATTTTATAGAAATATATGAACTATCATGCTTCAAATATGTTATTTTGAGAATCTTTTAGAACAACATGGTAATTTGCTTTGGTAATAAAAACTATCATATAAAGTGCATTGGATACTATGATCAATTTGATACTTGATAATTGTTTTGAGATATAAAGGTGGTAATGTTAGAGTCATGCTAGTTGGGTAATTATGAAATTGAGAAATACTTGTGTTAAAGTTGGCAAGTCCCGTAGCATGCACGTATGGTAAAAGTTGTGTAACAAATTTGTTGCATGGGGTGTTCTTTTGATTGCCTTCCTTATGTGTGGAGCTCGGGGCGCGCGATGGTTAAATCCTACCAACCTCCCCCCTAGGAGCATGCGTAGTAGTACTTTGCTTCCAGGGCTAATAAAACTTTTGCAACAAGTATATGAGTTCTTTATGACTAATGTGAGTCCATGGATTATACACACTCTTACCCTTCCATCATTGCTAGCCTCTTCGGTATCGTGCATTGCCCTTTCTCACCCTGAGAGTTTGTGCAAACTTTGCCGGTGCATCCAAACCCCGTGATATGATACACTCTATCATACATAAACCTCCTTATATCTTCCTCAAAACAGACACCATACCTACCTATTATGACATTTCCATAGCCATTCCGAGATATATTGCCATGCAACTTTCCACCGTTCCGTTTATCATGACATGCATCATCATTGTCATATTGCCTTGCATGATCATGTAGTTGACATCGTATTTGTGGCAAAGCCACCATGCATAATTTTTCATACATGTCACTCTTGATTCATTGCCCATCCCGGTACACCGCCGAAGACATTCATATAGTCATATCTTGTTCTAGTATCGAGTTGTAATTCTTGAGTTGTAAATAAATAGAAGTGTGATGATCATCATTATTAGAGCATTGTCCCTTAATAAAAAAAGAAAGGCCAAATAAAAATGGGCCAGAAAAAAAAAAGAAAAAAAAAGAAAAAAAGAAAGGCCAAAAAAAGGCCCAAAAAAGGGGGGGCAATGTTACTATCCTTTTCCACACTTGTGCTTCAAAGTAGCACCATGATCTTTGTGATAGAGAGTCTCTTATTTTGTCACTTTCATATACTAGTGGGAATTTTTCATTATAGAACTTGGCTTGTATATTCCAACGACGGGCTTCCTCAAAATGCCCTAGGTCTTCGTGAGCAAGCAAGTTGGATGCACACCCACTTAGTTTCTTTTGTTGAGCTTTCGTACATTTATAGCTCTAGTGCATCCGTTGCATGGCAATCCCTACTCCTCATGTTGAAATAAATTGATGGGCATCTCCATACCCCGTTGATTAGCCTCGTCAATGTGAGACTTTCTCCTTTTTGTCTTCTCCACACAACCTCCATCATCATATTGTATTCCATCCATAGTGCTATATCCATGTCTTACGCTCATGTATTGCGTGAGAGTTGAAAAAGGTTGAAGCGCGTTAAAAAGTATGAACCAATTGCTTGGCTGAAACCGGGGTTCTGCATGATGGGAGTATTTTGTGTGATGAAAATGCAGCATAGCCTAACTATATGATTTTGTAGGGATGAACTTTCTTTAGCCATGTTATTTGAGAAGACATGATTGCTCTGTTAGTATGCTTGAAGTATTAATATTTTTATGTCAATATGAACTTTTATTTTGAATCATTTGGATCTGAACATTCATGCCACATAAAGAAAATTACATTGAGAAATATGCTAGGTAGCATTCCACATCAAAAATTCTGTTTTTATCATTTACCTACTCGAGGACGAGTAGGAATTAAGCTTCGGGATGCTTGATACGTCTCCAACGTATCTATAATTTTTGATTGTTCCATGCTATTATATTATCTGTTTTGGGTGTTTATGGGCTTTACTATACACTTTTATATCATTTTTGGGACTAACCTATTAACCAGAGGCCCAGCCCAAATTGTTGTTTTCTTGCCTTTATCAGTGTTTCGAAGAAAAGGAATATCAAATGGAGTCCAAACGGAATGAAACCTTCGGGAGAGTTACTTTTGGAACAGAAGCAATCTAGGAGGCTTGGAGTAGACATCAGGTCAGCTTCGAGGTGGCCTGCCTCCCACCCTCGTGGGCCCCTCGTGGCTCCCCTGACCGACTTCTTTCGCCTATATATATGTCCATATACCCTAAAACCATCAAGGAGCACAATAGATCGGGAGTTCCGCCTCCTTATGCCTCTGTAGCCACTAAAAACCAATCGGGACCCTGTTCTGGCACCCTGCCGGAGGGGGGATCCCTCACCGGTGGCAGATACATCTCCACCGTATCTATAATTTTTTATTGTTCCATGTTATTATATTACCCTGCCATCAATTTTATTGCTGTTTTTTTTGCCTATTTCAGTATTTCGAAGAAAAGGAATATTAAACGGAGTCCAAACGGAATGAAACCTTCGGGAGCGTGATTTTTGGAACAAACGTGATGCAGAGGACTTGGAGTGCAAGCCAAGAAGCAGCCGAGGCGGCCATGAGGGTGGAGGGCATGCCCACCCCTACAGGGCGCGCCCCCTATCTTGTGTGCCCCTCGGGCGGCCACCGACGTACTTCTTCCTCCTATATATACCCATGTACCCCGAAAACATCAAGGGAGCCAACGAAAAACAATTTCCACCGCCGTAACCTTCTGTATCCGCGAGATCCCATCTTGTAGCCTTCGCCGGCGCTCCGTCGGAGGGGGAATCTACCATGGAGGGCTTCTACATCAACATCATAGCCCCTGCGATGAGTTGTGAGTAGTTTACCATAGTCCTTCGGGTCCATAGTTATTAGCAAGATGGCTTCTTCTCTTTTTTTGGATCTCAATATCATGTTCTCCCCCTCTCTTGTGGAGATCTATTCGATGTAACTCTTTTTGCGGTGTGTTTGTCGAGATCCGATGAATTGTGGGTTTATGATCAAGTTTATCTATGAGAAATATTTGAATCTCCTCTGAATTCTTTTATGTATGTTTGAGTTATCTTTGCAAGTCTCTTCGAATTATCTGTTTGGTTTGGCCTACTAGATTGATCTTTCTTGCCATGGGAGAAGTGCTTACCTTTGGGTTCAATCTTGCGGTGTCCTTACCCAGTGATAATAAGGGTTGCAAGGCACGTATTGTATTGTTTCCATCGAGGATAAAAATGTGAGGTTTATATCATATTGCATGAGTTTATCCCTCTACATCATGTCATCTTTCTTAATGCGTTACTCTGTTCTTATGAACTTAATACTCTAGATGCATGCTGGATAGCGGTCGATGTGTGGAGTAATAGTAGTAGATGCAGGCAGGAGTCGGTCTACTTGTCACAGACGTGATGCCTATATACATGATCAGGCCTAGATAATCTCATAATTATTCGATTTTCTATCAATTGCTTGACAGTAATTTGTTCACCCACCGTAATACTTATGCTATCTTGAGAGAAGCCACTAGTGAAACTTATGGCCCCCAGGTCTATCTTTTATCATACAAGCTTTCAAGCTAATTTTATTTGCATCTTTACTTTTCCAATCTATATTATAAAATACCAAATATATATTTACCTTATCATACTAGCTCTATCAGATATCACTTTCACAAGTGGCCGTGAAGGGATTGACAACCCCTTTATTGTGTTGGTTGCGAGTTCCTTGTTTGTGTTTGTAGGTGTGTGGGATTTTTGAGGAACCTCTTACTGGATTGATACCTTGGTTCTCAAAAACTAAGGGAAATACTTACGCTGCGATTGTTGCATCACCCTTTCCTCTTCAAGGAAAACCAATGCAAGCTCAGGACGTAAGAAGAAGGATTTCTGGCGCCGTTGCCGGGGAGGTCTTCGCTCAAGTCAAGACATACCAAGTACCTATCACAAACTCATCTCCCTCGCATTTACATTATTTTCCATTTGCCTCTCATTTTCCTCTCCCCCACTTCACCCTTGCCGTTTTATTCGCCCTATCGTTCCCAATCTCCTCTCTCTTTTGCTTGATCTCTTCCTCGCTTTTGTTTGCCGGTATGTCTGAAATTGGGGAGATTATCGTTGATATGGACAATAATAATAGCATGGAAAATTATGATGCTCCTACTGAAGAACCCCCGATCTTGCATACTAAAAAGTTTCAAACCGGCGGATCTTGGGTATGGGGTCCCGATCTGTGTGTCTAGGCTGATGGTAACAGGAAGCAAGGGACACAGATGTTTACCCAGGTTTGGGCCCTCTCGATGGAGGTAAAACCCTACTTACTGCTTGATTAATATTGAAGATATGGGTAGTACAAGAGTAGATCTACCATGAGATCATAGAGGCTAAACCCTAAGAGCTAGCCTATGAAGGTATGATTGTAATTGTGATCGTCCTTCTAAGGACCAACCTCTCCGGTTTATATAGACACCGAAGAGGGCTAGGGTTTACATGGAGTCGGTTACAAGGAAGGGAACACAATATCCGGATCGCCAAACTTGCCTTTCATGCAAAGGAGAGTCCCATCCGGACACGGGCCATAGTCTTGAGTCATGTATCTTCATGTTTCAATAGTCCGGACGATGTATATAGTCCGGCTGTCCGGATACCCCCCAATCCAGGACTCCCTCAGTAGCCCCTGAACTAGGCTTTAATGACGATGAGTCTGGCGCGTAGTCTTGTCTTCGGCATTGCAAGGCGGGTTCCTTCTCCGAATACTCCAAAGTAGCTATGGAACACTCAAACCGTGTCCGGATCTGCAAGATGATCTTCACATACCATTGTAGGGAACATAGCATAAATCTGATCCGCTGGCAATCTTCGTACGTCGTGCCCTTGCATCGTGGCCTGGTCCAATGCGAACCGGCCCCACCTCGACTCGCATTGCGAGGCGGTTTTATTGGCACATCTTGTCAAAGCGGAGATCGTGTTCCTCTTATTATAGGATTTTCCATCAATATGGGCGTGCGTAACCCCACGACGACCGTTGGTATGACTCTGTGTGTTTTTAGATAAGCCTCAAGCAGTCACGCTGAGGATTCTTGATATTCACCCTCTTTATAAAGGGGTCGAGGCCTATGCCTCTTCTCCACCTTCCTTGCGCCTTCTCGCACCTCGAGTTCTTACACCCGAGACCTAATCCCAAACACCCCAGATCCTCCAATATGTCCGGATCCAACCCTGAAGGCCGGTGGGTAGCCTCCTCGATCCAAGAGGAGGACATTGCGAAGCTTAGGGAGGTCGGATATCTGATCGCCGACATTCGGCACAGGCTTCCTGCTCCAGGGCAGGTCATCCCTACACCAGAGCCCAATGAGTGCGTTGTGTTTGTTCCTCACTTCCTTCGTGGCTTGGGCCTCACCCTCGATCCTTTTGTGAGGGGGCTCATGTTCTATTATGGGTTGGATTTTCATGATCTAGCTCCAGACGCCATCCTCCATATCTCGTCGTTCATTATAGTGTGCGAGGCCTTCCTCCATGTCACCCCACACTTCGGCTTATGGCTCAAGACCTTCAATGTGAAGCCAAAGATGATCGAGGGGCGACATGCGGAGTGCGAAGGGGCCGTAATAAGCAGGAACATCGATGCCCCATGGCCAAAGGGTTCTTTCCCAGAAGTATCTGATGTATGGCAACGGAGGTGGTTTTATGTCATAGCTCCCAGAGGCACAAAGTGGGTGGCCGCCCCCGAGTTCCGCTCGGGCCCTCCGTCACAACTAGCGTCTTGGACCGACGTAGGACGGAATTGGGGGCCCGCTGGCGATGTACCAGTTTTGTAGAGCCGCATCTGAGAGGTTCTTGGGAGGGACATTAATCTTGTCAGCATAATGCAAGTGATGTTAATCGGACGGATGTTGCCGTGTCAACGCCGGCCTTTCCAGATGTGGGAGTTCAATTTGGAGGTTCCACGGACTGTTAAGCACTTCTTCGGCCTAAAGCTCGAAGGGATGTGCAAATTATTCTTCGGACCGAAAGTAGAGTGTCCGGACACCATCGAGGATGCGGGCCTAAGCTACAATCGCCTAGATAACCAAGAAAGTTACCTTGATACCGGACACCTTGTTTTGTATTTGTCATAATTGTTTATTCTGAAAATCATCCGTGGCCAGGAATGGCTCAGCAAGGCGGAGAGAATCAGGTGTCCGGTGCCACTTCCCGAAGGCTCGCCGGTCCCACCATGGCCAAGATGCTTGACCGGGTACTCAGCAGAATGCCCTCATGGAAAGACAAGGGGAAGAACGAAGAAACCAAACTTCACACACTATGCATCCGAACCGGGGGAATTGTTACCTCCCCTATGATGATAGTCGGGAAGGGGAGGCTAAGGCCTCCTCCTCGCGCGGGAGCAAGAGGGCTGCCTCCGAAGACTTGGAGACGGAGATGCCCAAACCAGGGAAAAAGGTATCCCCAGGGGGCCCTGCCCCGACGGTCACCCTCACCGCGTCATGCCCGCCAATGGGCCAGCCCTCCACTGAGCTGTAAGTCAATCGTTAATTCGAAGGTACTGTGTTTCTCCTAGACCAATAACCAAGATTCGTCTTTTGTAGTCCGGCTAGCAGCTCTTCTCAACAGAGTTCGTCTTCGGGGGATCTTCCTCCGGAGATGATGGAGAGCGAGACCCCACCCACCTCTCCAGCTCATGAAGCAGGCGACACCGAGGTGTCGTCACGGAGGAGTCCAGATCTGCCGAAGCCGGAAGCCAATGCATCAGCCTCCCTGAGCCCGAAGCGTTTGGCTCCCATGAGGGGTGATGGGAAGGGTACGACACAGTTCAATGTTTGGTCGGACATACTTACAGGCCTACTGGAGCGAGCTGCGCTCTCAGAGGAGCACCGCTCATTAATGAGCGTGGTTCTCAAGAAGATTTCATCCACTACAAGTTGTTTGAATGAAGCATTTACAAGCCTGCTCAGAGGCTTTGAGGTATGTAGTGAAGAATACAACATTTTATGGCTCTGAGGCATGCGCTAGGTGTGCTCCATATAGATAGTAGCCCCTGAGACTCTGGTTGCCCGCCCTAGGCGGCAAACGGGGGATCATAAATCAATGATTGTGCTATAAATACGTGCAGATATCTGTGGGTCCGGCCGCTGACCTATCCGTTGAAGTTGCCGAACTAACGAGGCAGATTGGATCGATTGATGCCGATATCACATTGGTGAACGAGCGGCTAGACAAATCACAAGGTATGTGCTCTGCCTTCCTTTGTATAGAAAAATATGAAGGCGGCATGATATTAATATAATATGTTTGGACTGCAGATGGTGCTGCTGCCGTGGAGGCCCTGAGGGCGAAACTTGCCCAGGCCAAGGAGCAAGCTCGGGTTAGTAATGCGGCTGCCCTAAAAGCGGCCAAAGATTTGAGAGCCGAGCAGGCTGCTCGTCGCCGAAGCGAGGAAAAAATAGCCGAAATGGTTGTGGAGTTAAAAAATGCCGCAGACCGGTATGTGCTCCTTAAAAAGGAGCATAAGGACAGTTTGGCCGACCTGAACAAGGCACTTAATGCCACCAAGGAAATACGGACCGAGCTCAAGGGTGCGCGGTAGGAGCTTTAACAGGCCGGTAAAATCGCGACTGGGGGCTCCTACTTGCTGCGGACGAAGTTTTTTGATCCGAAGTATGCTCCCCTGGATGGACGCTGGAGTCCTGCGGACCCCTATGCGGATTTGGCGAAGAGTACAACTGACGCTGCCAAGTTCTTCAAGGATCAGGGTGATAAGGAAGTGGAGAAGCTTTTCCGGTCGCAATTCAATGCTCCCTCTCGCCCGCTGCCGTTAAGTGACAAGATGGCTGCTGTATCGGAGCTTCACAGGATGTCCGGTCTTGCAATGCGGTCTGTAACAGACCATCTTTGGCCGAAGGCGCCTAAGCCAGACAGTTACTTTGGCTTGGTGCAACAATTCCTTGGGGCCCTGCCTCGGATCGACACCAAGAGAAGATCGACGTGCATAGAGGGTGCACGAATGGCCCTTGCCCGCGTTAAAGCCTGTTGGATGGAGATGGAGGCCACCATTATAGCGACCCAGGATCCGGTGGGGGGCCAATATACGGCCGAGCACTACTTGGTGCAGGTCACAGAAGTTGCCCACCTAATAGAGGCGTAGTGCTCGAAGAATGTCTTGTTCGAGTGATGAATCGAATCATTGTAAAACAATGTTTATGTTCATTATAAGGCTATATTTATACTTTTTGCCTGAAAGTATTATTGTGTCCCCTGTGCGGCTGTTTTTTATATATATATTTAATTCGAAAGTTTGCAGTCGTTAGCTTCAGCCCCCACGCATATAATGCGGGGGTGTTCGAGAAAAATATGCATAATCGCACTTGATCCAACGTCTTGGTCCATTAAGGAGGTGATCACACGTCGAACTAGGCAACCAGACTATATAGCTGTAACGCTTTCGCTTAGCCATGGGAGTCTAATAGTGGGGCTACTATGTAGCCCCTGGTACCTTCGCTTGCATCCGAATACGGGCGCGTGTGTACATGACGTGAAATAGTCCTTCGTTAATGCGGAGGGATCCTAAAGATCCAGATAAGTCTTTGAGTGGTTGATCAGTCTCTCGCTGTATCATGAGAGTCAGTTTTTGGCTTTCTCTACTGAGGTGCGCATCCGGAATAACCAGGGCACGATCGCAGTAGTTCTCCTTTGGCCACCTTAGCCGATAATAACGGAACGTAAGGCGGCAAACCCAGGAGCCGGGCAAACCCAACATTTGACCAAAGACATGATTTGGAGCTGATGCATATAAGGCCCAACTCGTGATGCCGAACACTCCCGAAGGTATTCGTACTTTATAACAGACGATGGGCTCAAGAATGCCCATTCATTATAAACCCTGTGTTTCAAGGTACGTGCGTTGATTTGTCGTGGCGAAATGTCAATAACGGCAGTATCCTCTGTGGGTATGGAACCCATGGGATGGTTAAACAACAAGAGGCAGTAGAAAAGGTTTACACAGGGGCTTAATCTAAAAAGAAACCTGTTGAGCGGGGCCCAGCTGCACGTCTGCACCATTGTCTCCGTTGTGCCCTATCTGGAAGGGTATCGCGCGAACGTTGTCTGTGAAAAAGAGAACTCATAAGAGAATGCAACATAAGTATGCGATGGATAATAAAAGTGTAAGATGTTGGCCTGCCAATAAGGTTGAGCCAAGTGTGGGGCTGCATTAAATATTTATAGCCCCTGGTGTCCGCTATGGGATTACATATACGGTGCCCTGATTCAATTTTATCTGGGCTACCGGACTCGTCTAACCGTGTTTGTGGTCTTAATGACCAGTCATGTTTTCTAATATTGGAGGCCGCCTATAGTCCGGCCACCAGGGCCGTCGCGTGTTCCTCTACGCGTGAAGAGCGCTCTGTGATTCCGTTAACGGTGATGACGCCACGTGGGCCGGGCATCTTGAGTATAAGGTAGCCATAGTGCGGTAATGCATTGAAGCAGGCGAAGGCCGTTCTTCCAAGCAATGCTTGATAGCCGCTTTGGAAAGGTGCGATGGTGAAGAGTAGTTCTTCGCTTCTGGAATTGCCTGGGGAGCCAAACGTTACCTCCAGTACGACGGAGCCCCTGCCTTAGGCATCAACGCCTGGTATCACCCCTTCAAAGGCAGTGTTGCTTTGGCTAATTCTGGATGGCTTTATCCCCGTCCTGCGGACAATGTCCTTGTATATTAAATTGAGACTACTGCTGCCGTCCATGAGGACACGGGTAAGACGGTATCCGTCGATTATTGGGTCAAGCACCAAGGCCTTTGATCCTCCATGCTGAATACTAGTTCGGCCGTCCAAGTGATCGAAGGTGATCGGATAAGACATCTAGTAGTTGGGCTCTATATCGAGCGTGTCTCTATGTTTGTGTTCGTGCCTTCTCATGGATGTGTGAGTCGCGTGGATCATGTTCACTGTTTTAACCTCTGGCGGGAATTTTTTCTGTCCCCCAGTGTTCGGCTGGCAAGGTTCATCCTCGTCTTCACTTGGTATTTCCCTTCCCTTGTGTTCGGCATTTAATTTGCCTTCCTGCTTGAAGACCCAACACTCTCTGTGTGTGTGGTTCGCAGGTTTGTCAGGGGTGCCATGAATTTGGCACAGTCTGTCTAGGACTCTATTCATACCGGACGGTCCCTCTTTACTGCCTTCACATGGCTTCTTTTGCTGATCAGGTCGAGAGCCCCTGAATCCGGCATTAACCGTTGTGTTAGCCGGGCGCTCTTCCTTGTTTTGGCGTTTGTTTTTATTATGCCATGGCTTCCTGTTGCCATCCCTTATTTCGGATCTGCTGGGATCGCTGGTGCCTTTACGGGCTAGCCAGCTATCTTCACCCGTGCAAAAGTGGGTCATAAGGCTTGTTAGGGCTGCCATTGTCCTTGGCTTTTCTTGCCGAGGTGTCTGGCGAGCCACTCGTCGCGGATGCTGTGTTTGAATGCCGCTAAGGCTTTGGTGTTTGGACAGTCGACAATTTGATTCTTCTTAGTGAGGAATCTGTTCCAAAGCTTGTGGGCAGACTCTTCGGGCTGTTGGATTATGTGACTTAAATCGTCAGCATCTGGGGGCGGACATAAGTCCCTTGAAAATTGGCCCTGAAAGCATCCTTGAGTTCCTCCAAACTCCCAATTGAATTTTCGGGGAGGCTTTTCAACCAGTGTCGAGCTGGTCCCTTTAGTTTTAGGGGAAGGTATTTGATGGTGTGGAGGTCATCCCCACGAGCCATATGTATATGCAGGATAAAGTCCTCGATCCAGACCCCTGGGTCTGTCGTTCCGTCGTATGCCTCTATGTTCACAGGTTAAAAGCCTTGTGGAAATTCATGGTCCAGTACTTCTTCGGTAAAGCACAGGGGGTGAGTAGCCCCTCTGTATTTGGACATGCTGTGGCATGTAGTCGGCTGTTGTTGTGTCCAGTGTCTATTCCGAACTGGTATTTGTGTATCATCGTTTTGGTGACCATAGTCCCTTGCCGGGGTGTTCCCTTTAGATCCGTAGATGGACCTGGTTGTGCCGGCTTTCTTATCCAGATGCTCACGTAGATCGTGTGCGACGTCGGTAGCCGTTCTATTGTGGTTGGGGAGCGGTGCCTTGGGTCTCCTGGTCGTATTAGTCTTTGGTGGAACGGCCTCGTCGTTGAATTCTGGCAGTAGCTTGCATTTTGGATAGCTCTTCGTATGGCGATCGTCGCCATATCTTTCTTCAGTGTCAAGCACCTTATTCCATCTGCGACTAAGCGTTTCCTGTGCGGCTTTGAGCCGTTGCTTTTGCTTCTTTAAACTTCTCACTGTGGCCATAAGTTTTTTGTGGAGGTTATCTCGTTCCACACATTCTTCCGGAATGATGAATGCATCATCGCCCGGATTGTCTTCTTGTCCTGGGCCAGTTTTTTGAACTCGTCCCTCTGGATCATTGTGATCTAGCATCTGCTCCGAACTTGGTTTGGCATGACCTGGCTCGTCCTGCTCCATCGCTGGGTCCTCATGGTTGTTATTGCCTTCGGAGTTTATAGGTATGTCGACCATTCTTGCGCTCTTGTCGCTATTTTTACTGTTGCTGGACTTTGAGCGGCGTCTGCATCGCCGCTTTGGCTTTTTCCCGGGGGTTTTATCTTCCGGATTGTCGCCGTCGTCCTCTTTGGGCGTATCCACCATGTATATATCGTGTGACGAGGTAGTAGTCCAGCGCCCCAGAGAATCTGAATCTTCTCCTGCATCGTCATCCATGCCGTCGATGCCTTCGGAGTCGAAGTCAAGCACATCAGTTTAATCATCAACCGTGGCAATGAAGTGGGTGGTGGGTGGGCAACGAATTCCTTTGTCGTCTGCTCCCCACTCGAGCCGGACATAGTTCGGGCGAGAGCCACCCGACAAACAGAGAGACTTTAACGAATTCAGCATGTCGCCAAAAGGCGAGTGCTGGAAGATATCTGTAGTGGTAAACTCCGTTATCGCAACCCAACCTCGCTCAGTTGGCTCGAGAGTGCGCAGACTGGAACCAACAACCAGATACGAGTCCGGGGCTCCGGAGTCACAAGTTTCCACAGAGGCGGGAATGGTGTTCGGCTCCATTGCCGATGAGTGTGTAGCCTGAGGGGCGGGGCCCATCCCTTCGTCCTCAGGCGACGCAGCCTGCTCCGGATGTAGGTCCAGAGCCACTGCGGGGGTGATAACCCGAGCATTGTCCGACAGCAGGTCTAGGTCGTGCTCATCGCGACTGTCCGGTGCTCCTGGCCCGGGCTTTAATCCGTCGAAGATCAAGTATCCGTGAATATCAGCCATGTACTACAAGTTTCCGAACCTGACCTGGTGACCAGGGGCGTAGCTATCGATCTGCTCCAGATGGCCAAGCGAATTGGCCCGCAGTGCGAAGCCGCCGAAAGCAAAGATCTGTCTGGGGGGAAAAGTCTCCTCCTGGACCGTGTTGTTGACGATCGAAGGCGCCATCAAGCCCTGCAGCGACGGCACAGAGGAACTCTCAATGAAAGCACCAATGTCAGTGTCAAAACCGGCGGATCTCGGGTAGGGGGTCCCAATCTATGTGTCTAGGCTGATGGTAACAAGAAGCAAGGGACACAGATGTTTACCCAGGTTCGGGCCCTCTCGATGGAGGTAAAACCCTACTTCCTCCTTGATTAATATTGAAGATATGGGTAGTACAAGAGTATATCTACCATGAGATCGTAGAGGCTAAACCCTAAGAGCTAGCCTATGATGGTATGATTGTAATTGTGTTCGGCCTTCTAAGGACCAACCTCTTCGGTTTATATAGACACCGGAGAGGGCTAGGGTTTACATGGAGTCAGTTACAAGGAAGGAAACACAATATTCGGATCGCCAAGCTTGCCTTCCACGCAAAGGAGAGTCCCATCCGGACACGGGCCGAAGTCTTGAGTCTTGTATCTTCATGCTTCAATAGTCCGGACGATGTATATAGTTCAGCTGTCCGGATACCCCCCAATCCAGGACTCCCTTAGTGTTATTCAAGATTTCTTTACTTGTACCGGCGCTTTACCTTCTATGGGTGGTTCTATTCTTCATAGAACTAGTAATCTTGCGGATATTGTCACTATGCTTGTAGTTGAACTTGAAAGACAATTTGTGCATATGCATCGTTGCATACAAAGAATTTTCCTAGGATTTTCTAATATTGAGCATTCTTCTGTTAAGCGTGTTGTTACTATCTTTTTGGCTCATGAGTTTAGATTTATAACAAGAGAGTCCAAAGAAATCTTTGCGCACTATCGGGTGGATGCCGGTCGTCCTCCCATAGAGGCAATACTCTTCGATCAAGAGGAATTTAGGCGTTTTCAATCTTTGGACTATGTTGCTTTCAATGAAAACCTTAGAAAAAAGGTTCCTACCAATGTCCTAGTTGATAGAATTTCCGAACTTAATAATGATTTTGCTCTTCAAAATAATGGGCTAGGATACTCTCTTGAGTATAGGCTCACGAAATTTTGCCAAAAGAATGCTTATAATGATGAATTAGTTGTGCATTATGAAGGACCAAAGGAAGAACCTGTTCCTCCTGTGATTGATCTTGGGGACTTTTGTCCCGCTAAATTTAGCCCTTTTGATTACTTTTTCTTGCCTCAAAGAAAACTTGTTGCTGAACATAGAGAATATAAGATGAGTTTTTAAGATCTATCTTATTATTATGGCACTACTTAGATCTATCTTCGCTTTTATGCCTAGCTAGGGGCGTTAAACGATATCGCTAGTTGGGAGGCAACCCAATTTTATTTGTGTTTTTTGTTTTTGTTTCTATTTACTAATAAATTTTGCATCTACCTTCTGTTTAGATGTGTTTTATGTTTGAATTAGTGTTTGTTCCAAGTAGGACCTATAGGATAACCTACGGTGATAGTTAATTTGATTCTGCTGAAAAACAGAAACTTTGCACGCATGAAATAGTTTTGTTACATCACAGAAACGTGCTTTTGCGTTGATTCTTTTTTATGATGATCAATAGACAAATTTCCCAGGACTTCCTATTTTGGTAGGATTTTTAAAGTTCCATAAGTTTGCATTAGTTACAAATTGCTATAGACTGTTCTGTTTTTGACATATTCTATTTTTTGTGTGTTTTTTGCTTATTTTGATGCATCTATGGCTAATATTAAGTGGTATGAACCATAGAGAACTTGAAATATAGTAGGTTTAACACCAATATAAATAAAGAATGAGTTCATTACAGTACCTTATGTGGTGGTTTTGTTTTCTTTCACTAACGGAGCTTATGAGATTTCCTGTTGGGTAAAGATTTGATGGACTATGGAATAAGGAGTGGCAAAAGCCTAAGCTTGGGGATGCCCATGGCACCCCAAGATATTCAAGGGTAGCCAAAAGCCTAAGCTTGGGGATTCCCCCGGAAGGCATCCCCTCTTTCCTCTTCATTTATCGGTAACTTTACTCGGAGCTATATTTTTATTAGCCACATGATATGTGTTCTGCTTGGAGCGTTGTGTATGATATTAGTATTTTCTTTTTAGTTTTTCACAATCATCCTTGCTGTACACACCTTTTGGGAGAAGCCCACTTGATTGAAATTTATTAGAATACTCTATGTGCTTCACTTATATCTTTTGAGCTAGATAGTTTTTCCTCTAGTGCTTCACTTATATCTTTTAGAGCACGGCGGTGGCTTAATTTTGTAGAAATTGCTAGTCTCTCATGCTTCACTTATATTATTTTGAGAGTCTCTTAGAACAGCATGGTATTTTCTATGGTTATAAAATTGGTCCTAGAATGGTAGGCATCCAAGTTGGGTATAATAAAAACTATCATAGGAAGTGAATTGGATGCTATGATCAATTTGATACTTGATAGTTGTTTTGAGATGCGGAGGTAGTGATATTAAAGGTCATGCTCGTTGGGTGATTATGAATTTAAAGAATGCCTGTGTAGAAGTTTGTGATTCCCGTAGCATGCACGTATGGTGAACCGCTTTGTGATGAAGTTGGAGCACAATTTTATTTATTGATTGTCCTCCTTATGAGTGGCGGTCGGGGATGAGCGATGGTATTTTCCTACAAATCTATCCCCCTTAAGCATGCGCGTAATACTTTGTTTTTGATGACTTGTAGATTTTTGCAATAAGTATATTATTTCTTTTGACTAATGTTGAGTCCATGGATTATATGCACTCTCACCCTTCCACCATTGCTAGCCTCTCTTGTGCCACGCAACTTTCACCGGTAGCATACACCCACCATATACCTTCCTCAAAACAGGCACCATATGTACCTATTATGGCATTTCCATAGCCATTCCGAGATATATTGCCATGCAACTTTCCACCGTTCCGTTTATTATGACACGCATCATCATTGTCATATTGCTCTTTGCATGATCATGTAGTTGACATCGTATTTGTTGCAAGGCCACCTTCATAATTTTCATACATGTCAGTCTTGATTCATTGCATATCTCGGTACACCGCGGGAGGCATTCATATAGAGTCATATCTTGTTCTAAGTTTTGAGTTGTAATTCTTGAGTTGTAAGTAAATAAAAGTGTGATGATTTTCATTATTAGAGAATTGTCCTAGTGAGGAAAGGACGATGGAGACTATGATTCCCCCATAAATCGGGATGAGACTTCGGACTTTACAAAAAGAAAAAAAGAGATAAAAAAAGAAGAGACATGCCAAAAGAAAAAAAAGAGAAAGGCAAAAAAAAAGGATTGAAAAGAAAAAGAAAAAAAGGAATAAAATAAAAAAATGAGAGAAAAGAGAGAAGGGACAATGCTACTATCCTTTTACTACACTTGTGCTTCAAAGTAGCACCATGATCTTCATGATAGAGAGTCTCCTATGCTGTCACTTTCATATACTAGTGGGAATTTTTCATTATAGAACTTGGCTTGTATATTCCAATGATGGGCTTCCTCAAAATGCCCTAGGTCTTCATGAGCAAGCAAGTTGGATGCACACCCTCTTAGTTTCTTTTGTTCAGCTTTCATACATTTATAGCTCTAGTGCATCCGTTGCATGGCAATCCCTACTAACTGACATTGATATCTATTAATGGGCATCTCCATAGCCCGTTGATACGCCTAGTTGGTGTGAGACTATCTTCTCCTTTTTTGTCTTCTCCACAACCACCATTCTATTCCACCTATAGTGTTATGTCCATAGCTCACGCTCATGTATTGCGTGAAAGTTGAAAAACTTTGAGATTACTAAAGTATGAAACAATTGCTTGGCTTGTCATCGGGGTTGTGCATGATTAAATACTTTGTGTGATGAAGATAGAGCAACAACCAGACTATATGATTTTGTAGGGATAACTTTCTTTAGCCATGTTATTGAGAAGACATGATTGCTTTGATTAGTATGCTTGAAGTATTACTATTTCTTATTTCAATATCAACTTTTATTTTGAATCATTTGGATCTGAACATTCATGCCACAATAAAGAAAATTACATTGAGAATTATGCTAGGTAGCATTTCACTTCAAAAATTCTATTTTTATAATTTACCTACTCGAGGACGAGCAGGAATTAGGCTTGGGGATGCTTGATACGTCTCCAACGTATCTATATTTTTGATTGTTCCATGATAATATATTACCCGTTTTGGATGTTTATGGGCTTTACTTTACACATTTATATCATTTTTGGGTCTAACCTACTAACCGGAGGCCCAGCCCATATTGCTGTTTTTTTTTTTTGCCTATTTCAGTATTTCGAACAAAAGGAATATCAAACGGAGTCCAAACGGAATGAAACCTTCGGGAGTGTGATTTTTGGAACAAACATGATCCAGAGACTTAGAGTGCAAGCCAAGAAGTAGCCGAGGCGGCCACGAGGGTGGAGGGCGCGCCCACCCCTACAAGGCGTGCCCCCTATCTCACGGGCCCCTTAGGCGGCCACCGACGTACTTCTTCCTCCTATATATACCCACGTACCCTGAAAACATCAAGGGAGCCAACGAAAAACAGTTTCCACCGTCGTAACCTTCTGTATCCGTGAGATCCCATGTTGGAGCCTTCGTCGGCGCTCCGCCGGAGGTGAATCGACCACGGAGGGCTTCTACATCAACACCATAGCCCCTCTGATGAGTTGTGAGTAGCTTACCACTGACCTTCGGGTCCATAGTTATTATCTAGATGGCTTTTTCTCTCTTTTTGGATCTCAATACCATGTTCTCCCCCTCTCTTGTGGAGATCTATTCGATGTAACTCTTTTTGTGGTGTGTTTGTCGAGATCCGATGAATTGTGGGTTTATGATCAAGTTTATCTATGATGAATATTTGAATCTCCTCTGAATTCTTTTATGTATGATTGAGTTATTTTTGCAAGTCTCTTCGAATTATCAGTTTGGTTTGGCCCACTAGATTGATCTTTCTTGCAATGGGAGAAGTTCTTAGCTTTGGGTTCAATCTTGCGGTGTCCTTACCCAGTGACAATAATGGTTGCAAGGCACATATTGTATTGTTTCCATCGAGGATAAAAAGGTGGGGTTTATATCATATTGCATGAGTTTATCCCTCTACATCATGTCATCTTTCTTAATGCGTTACTCTGTTCTTATGAACTTAATACTCTAGATGCATGATGGATAGCGGTTGATGTGTGGAGTAATAGTAGTAGATGCAGGCAGGAGTCGGTCTACTTGTCACAGACGTGATGCCTATATATATGATCATGCCTAGATAATCTCATAATTATTCGCTTTTCTATCAGTTGCTCGACAGTAATTTGTTCACCCATCGTAATACGTATTCTATCTTGAGAGAAGCCACTAGTGAAACCTATGGCCCCCGGGCTTTTATCATATAAGCTTTCGATCTACTTTTATTTGCATATTTACTTTTCCAATCTATACTATAGAATACCAAAAATATATTTATCTTATCATACTATCTCTATCAGATCTCACTTTCGCAAGTGGCCGTGAAGGGATTGACAACCCCTTTATTGCGTTGGTTGCGATTTCTTTGTTTGTTTGTGTAGGTGTGTGGGACTTTTGAGGAGCCTCCTAATGGATTGATACCTTGGTTCTCAAAAATTGTGGGAAACACTTACGCTACTATTGCTGCATCACCCTTTCCTCTTCAAAGAAAACCAATGCAAGCTCAAGACATAGCAGTGGCCATCTTCATCATCCCGGTGGTCTCCATGATGAGGAGGGAGTAGTTCACCCTCGGGGCTGAGGGTATGTACGAGTAGCTATGTGTTCGATCTCTCTCTCTCTCGTGCTCTTGAGGTGATACGATCTTGATGTATCGCGAGCTTTGCTATTATAGTTGGATCTTATGATGTTTCTCCCCCTCTACTCCCTTGTAATGGATTGAGTTTTCCCTTTGAAGTTATCTTATTGGATTGAGTCTTTAAGGATTTGAGAACACTTGATGTATGTCTTGCATGGGATACTTGTGGTGACAATGGAGTATTCTATTGATTCACTTGATGTATGTTTTGGTGATCAACTTGCGGGTTCTGTGACCTTTGGAATCTATGCATAGGGGTTGGCACACGTTTTCGTCTTGACTCTCTGGTAGAAACTTTGGGGCACTCTTTGAAGTACTTTGTGTTGGTCGAATAGATGAATCTGAGATTATGTGATGCATATCGTATAATCATGCCCACGGATACTTGAGGTGACATTGGAGTATCTAGGTGACATTAGGATTTTGGTTGATTTGTGTCGTAAGGTGTTATTCTAGTACGAACTCTATGATAGATCGAATGGAAAGAATAGCTTCGTGTTATTTTACTATGGACACTTGAATAGACTGATTAGAAAGGATAACTTTGAGGTGGTTTCGTACCCTACCATAATCTCTTTGTTTGTTCTCCGCAATTAGTGACTTTGGAGTGACTCTTTATTGCATGTTGAGGGATAGTTATATGATCCAATTATGTTATTATTGTTGAGAGAACTTGCACTACTGAAAGTATGAACCTTAGGCCTGGTTTCCTAGCATTGCAATACCGTTTACTCTCACTTTTATCATTAGTTACCTTGCTGTTTTTATATTGTGAGATTCCAAAAACCTATATCTACCATCCATATTGCACTTGTATCACCATCTCTTTCCCGAACTAGTGCACCTATACAATTTACCATTGTATTGGGTGTGTTAGGGACATGAGAGACTCTTTGTTATTTGGTTGCAGGGTTGTTTGAGAGAGACCATCTTCGTCCTACACCTCCCACAGATTGATAAACCTTAGGTCATCCACTTGAGGGAAATTTGCTACTGTGCTACAAACCTCTGCACTTGGAGGCCCAACAACGTCTACAAGGAGAACATTGCGTAGTAAACATCAATCATCCAGTTCATTCATACACTTACACATGAATAAACTCCTGACCATGATATCATAGTTGGTCGTACAAGAGCAGAACAATTAATTTCAGGCGCCAAAAGCTTTCAAACTTCCTGCTCACATCGAAATATCTCGTGCTCGAAAGTTTAGCCCAGCGATATTCTTGTTTTACCCCTACCACATGAACGGAGAAGGGCTGCTTTAGTAGCTCCATTGTTTTCCACTCTTTGCCCCCAACATTCATCTCCAGAGCCCCTCCCCTTACCCCTCCCCGCCCCCCAATCATGCCAAGCCGCCGAATCTAGTCCTCCGCCACAGCGGTGGACCTCACACCCTGCCGGATCTACCTTCCCCACCTTGGAACCCCCAACTGCCAACTCACCACTTCATCGGAGCCACTTCAGGGACTAGCTTGTCCACCACTCCAGATCTCCTTGACCACCATCATGGTCCACCGCACCGGATCTGCTTGACCGGCACCCTCGTCCACCACAGTGTAGGCCCTTCACAGACTCCCTCGTCCGCCCTATCACTGGCCCTTCATACAAGCCCTCGTCCGGTGCAACAGATCCGCCTCACCGAAAGCACTGTACACCGCGCCGGATGTGGTTCGTCAACGCCTTCGTCCACTGCACCAGACCCACTGCATGGATGCCATATTCAACTCCACTGGTCGTGCTTTACTAACACTGCAGCCTCATTAGTTTATTTCGATTTGTACTCCTTAGGTTTTTCTCTTCTTTATCTTGGAACTATTCACTTACCACAGATGAGCTTTCTTGTATGTCGTCAGGCACCACTACCGAAGCACCGGAGCCGCTTGAGTGACGGCGACAGCCGGCCCAAACTCAACCGCAACAAGAGGACCATCGATGATCCTTAGCTATCAAGTATGACAACGATACCCATATGCCGCCGAGAATCGGGTACTATTATCCAACGGCCGGTGCCTAAGTTCACTTTCTTAGCATAAGCACCGCACCTTTGAATTTCTTCAGGGCATCATTCAATTTTTCATGAGACGCATTATTCTTCTTGCACCTGTAGGGCCATACTTCTGGCAATGAACATGTTACATGTGCTAAATTACAAACTAGTGCACATATAGTTACAATGCTTTAGTTTTGTCCTAAGTATTACTGTACTTCCTAGATATTATTGCCTCCTATTTTACTTCCTGCATGCTATATTTATGATAATGGTGTTGTTCTGATGCCACATGTTGGTTCCATCAGACTGTTTCATGTTCTTGATGCTTAATTACACATCAGCAAACTAGCATGTGGTTCCGCTGCTTTTTGTTCGTTTTACCCTACATTTTCTCATGCTACCTATTGCATCACTGCTCCGAGCCTCTGGTCATTACGAGGCTGTTTGGAAGCCAAAGTTTGGCAGCCACAGTTTAGTGTGCATGTGTTTGGTTTTTGCCACACTTTATTGCCCCTATGGCCCACTTATCATAGAGACATTTTTGCCAACTTTTGCCAAAGCTTGGCGTCCAATTTCTAAGCCACACTTGTGTGGCTTGCCATACTTGTGTGGCTGGTAACACTTTGTCTTGGACACGCTAGTCTCCTACCAAACAGACCCTACTTTTTTGTGCGCTCTTGATCTTCCCAAGTTGCATGACTAATTTGATGCTTCTATTAATTATGAAGCTGCCAACCCCATCAAGCAAAATATTTGTTCTTTTGGGGTTGGCACCTCGAACAAGCATAAAAATAGAGTGAAGCACATATATTATCCTGTAAGCACACACCCTTATTTCATTAGTTTAGATGAACCATTGATGATCAATTCGAACCAGTGCATGCGATTAAAATTAATTTTACCTTAATAGAGGGTGCAGAATAAACTACAACAACTAGATTTGCAACCACGGGGTGCTAACGATATCTTCAAAGAACATTGCAACAGCAGCGAGGCTTCACAGCAACATATGGTAAGTCAGTGTGTTTTAGTACATGTGAAATATAATGCATGTGGGCTTCTTTCTTAGCTTGTGCCCTCAACCTGTAATCCTACAGAATTACAAATAGTTCAGTTGTCTGATTTGCTGTATTGCTTGATTTCAATGCTTGTTTGTTACATGTTAGGTTATACCTGAGTTGGCCAATACGTCAGCAGTGCCTGCTGTACTATCATAAAGAAATGCATGCCTAGTTCATTTGACTCCTTAACTTTTCCTATGAACTTCATCACAAGACTGTCTTTGTAGTTTATATGAGGCGACACAATTAAGTGCTTTCTTAGATTATTTCAACTGCTTAGATGCCTTGGCAACTTAAATGTAGCAGTGGTACACTCCCTTTCAACTAGGGATGTCAACTAGGCCCCGTTTAATCCGGATCAAAGTCCACTAGTGGTATAATAGTTCAGAAGAGTTTTTGTTTTTTGAGGAAAATGAACTAGGGAGCTAGCAAAAACTAACTATATGGGACTAGCGGATGCCGTTTTTTTGCCACTTACATCCCTAGTTTGATCCTACCATTTTAAATTTTTTTGGCTAATGCTGCTTCAAACCATTTAAATATAGCTTGACATGCTCAGCAATAATTCGTATGTCGTTTACCATGTAAGCTTACTGCCTGGATCATGCGATAAGTGTCTCTTACTTATGTCCAGCGGAAACCTTTCAGGATGTCGTTCACACTAGGACACAATGTACAACCCCAAAATTTATTTGTGGAAGCAGTGCGCCATCGATGTTACCGGATGGTAGCAGTTCAGAGGCAACACCATCGGAGAGCCACTACTAGAAAAACCCCTACTAATGGCGCACCTAGTATGGCCATTAATGGCGCATCTGTGGTGCGCCATTAACAGCACGCCATTAGTAATTTTTACTAATGGCGCACCACCTGGTGCGCCATTAGTATCTGGTATACTAATGGCGCACCGAGGGTGCGCCATTAGTATGCCTCCCAGGGGCCATGTATATCCAGGTGCTTTGGCATACTAATGGCGCACCACCACTGGATGCGCCATTAGTAACCATGGCATATTAATGGCGCACTTACCAGTGATGCGCCATTAGTATGCTTTGTCATACTAATGGCGCACTGTCATGTGATGCGCCATTAGTATGAATATTAGGTTTTTTTTATTTTTTTATTTTTTGTTTTTTGCACAGGTTACAAAATGTATAATTTGACAAAATATAGACAGCACACATCAACAACAGATTCATCGAATACAATAGAAGATTAGTCTTTGAATACAATTCATCATATTAGTCTCCGAATACAATTCATCATATTAGTCTCCGAATTGAAAAGATCGAACAAAGATAGAACATTATATTACAAGTCTCGAGACCGCGAGTAGCGAGTTTGTCTTCACATTACAAGTCGATATCGATCATCTAAACTACCATCACATAGAAGAGAGCTGCGGTCATCACGATGAGCATCATCACGATGAAACTCGTCTTCATCCGCTTCCTCCAACGCTCCCTCCCCTCCCCTCTAAACTACCATCTAGATTCGGCCTCGGCCCTAGTGGTGTACCCTTTGTAACTATTACCGCTGAATCGGTGAACCGGTCTCCGACACTCCTCCCAGTCATCGTAGACTCCGGGAACCTTACCCTTGTACACGACATACGTCGGCATTGCTATGCACTAGCCAAATGAAACGTTAGTACCAATTCACAGACAATACATAAGCAATATATAATTATGCAACAGAACGATCGGAAGAGAAAAGCAAGACATTAATAGCATCGATTACATCTAAGTTGAACGAGTCTCGAAACCAAAGAGACATACTACAAGTTCATTAAAGTTTAATTACAACATGAGCCAATCGATGTTTCAGAACTAGACACAGCATCACTGCTTTCGACTCGACTCAAGGGACCGGAGCGTGGATGAAGCCGCCGTCTATCGTGGGAGTCATGAAATAACGGTCGTTGTCAGCCTGCATTTGTAGCATTGTGTCGATGTCACTGTTGGACGGTTGATTTCTAAGGTAGAACTGCCCCGAGGTACGAAGGACATCTTGATGGGTGGTTTCCGCAAACTCCGACTGGATGCGAAAGAATTCTTGTCGGAGGTCCGCGTCCTGGATTGCCGACACGCTCGCGGCCCAATCTTTGAGTTTACTCGGTAGCAGAAGTTGATGATGGTCCCGTACGTTCGCCCGCATGTGATGGATGGCGTAGTAGGGACCCTTCTGACCGCCAGGTGGCTGCTTGACGCAGAAGAACGTCGTATTGTGGGAGAACACGTGCTTGCCGTACTTACGAATAGGCCTGGTGAAGGTGCCTCCAGATTTGGCATAGCCGGGGAGAACATCATCAAGAACCTTCTTGACATTTGTGTAGTCTACGTTCGACTGATGGTCCGGGTCGAAATACGTGGCCATGGAATATTTGGGGCTTAGGAGGATGAGCGTGCAACGTGTGTCACTGCAGAAAACACGGAATGTTAAAAGAAAAACGATCGAAATGTAAGAATTCATATGTTACGGGCCGGTTGAGGGGAGGACTTACTCGGGAAAGTAAGGCACGAGGAAGTTATCCTTATCTTGGTTTGCCAGAATGATGCCTTCGAGGTAAGAACTCGCGACTTGCCGGTCCCCAGCGCTGCCCAAGATCTTGGCACGCATGTAGAAGGGGTCGACTATCACGATGTCCGGGGTCTTGTCGCGAATGATCCGCATCTCCATACTCAGCGAAAATAGCCGAACGAAGGTGTAGTGCAGCGGATGAAGGTTCAACATAGCGTGGATGTCATCAAAACGCAGGACGATCGTACGCCCGATGGAGTTATCCACAAAGCCCTTACCCTCTGGCACCTTGGCCGCGAAAACTGGGTATGCCACATCCTTCTCCCTGAGACGCCGCTTCTCCAAAGAAAGAACACTGTCATGCAGACTCCGCATAGCACCGGTTGCAGCATTGAGCATATTTGTAGGTAGCATCGCCCTACCCGCCACATGCACCCTCCTCGAGATATCCTGCGGTGAAGGTGGCCTGTCCTGAGCACGGATCGTACTCGGTGCCGGCTGGCTCGCACCCTTCTTAGTCTTTCTTTTGCGTGCCTTCTTCTTCTCCTATAATGGGACCGAGTTCTGCTCACAGACCGCCTTCTTGAGTGTGTTGGGGCTGATAATATTTTGCACCTCGCCTATCTGAGGCTCGGTGAAGTCGGCAGCTGGAGGCATCTCCTGAGAGCTGAACGTCAGATGGCTCCTGTTGCAACTTGGCTTCTCCGCGGTACCAGCTAGATCGCACACGTCTTTTGTTGGGTTTGGTTCTTGAGAAGGAGGCCCCATGAAGTCGCCATCGTACCCATGATCGGCAAAGTACTGATCGACGTTGCCAAATGTATCATCGTCGTCGTCGTCGTTCTGATCCTGTGCCATATGCATGTTTGGATCCAGTGGCATAGGGATGTCCGGCACCGTTACGGCGGTCTTCCCATGGGGCCGACTTGGCGCCGGCACGACTGGCGGTGTTGTCTTTGGGGTGGTGTCCCCCGCCCCCAAACGAATCTGGCTCTTTGGCCAAAGCAGGGGCCAGCTCAGGCAGGCGCTGAGGGTCATCACGTCTTCATCGTCGGCCCCGACGGGTCGAATCGGAGGTAACAAGTCGTTGCAGCCTGGCAGCACCCGAACCAGTTGAACCCTAAACAAGTTGGGTGGCATCTGGGTTGCCCGGTTGAATGATTTTGCCCTTGGCGACATCGACCAACTCGTTGTTCACGAAGTGGAGGAGAGTGCACGGAACGTCGGCGGCGCCCTGCGAAAACATGTAGGGCGTCAGGGATGCCCAGTCAAAGGCAAGGAGATGAAGACCTCGTCCGAGAGAGGCTTAATTAGTTACCGTGATGATGGCGTCGAGCTCGGCTAATGTCGACGCACCGCCAACGGCGGGCGTGCAGTTGACGGAGGTGCCGCTTGCTGCAGAGGTGCCGGCCGGCGTACACCCGGGTGCATTAAGCTCCCGTGCCGGCGTCGGAGACACCAATGTCGCCTCCGCCAGAGGCACCAATGGCCCCGCCATCGCATTATGCGAGTTCCTGGCCGTGAAGCTAGGAGTCGGGGGCGGCCCCTGTTGGCCGCCCGCAATCCACGCACTCAACCCTGAGATCAAGGTAGGCACAAGGGCGGTGATCGTCGCTCCGAGTCGTTGTTCCACTTGCTCTTGGACAATCTCCGGAATCCGCGCCACCTGTGCCTTGAGTTCTTGAACCTCTCGCGCCTGGCTTTCCGAGCTGGTCTTTTTCTCCTTCCGCACACCAGCGGTATAGTATGACCCCCATTTTGTCGACAAGCCTTTGCCGGCCACACGACCAGCTGACGTCGGCTTACTGAGCTTATCCTTGTTCTTCATTACATTCAACCCCCTATTTAGAGTGGTGTCCCAAGGGTTGCTCTTAGTCGACCCCGCACTACTGCTTTCAGTCGCCTGCGGAAGGAATGTGAACCATTTAGAAATTTGGCTTCATTAATTAGAATGCAACCATATGGAGCTAATTACGCGGGGGTGTATTCCTTACCAGAACAAGCTCAAGCTGCCTGGTCTTCGGATCCGTGGTAAGCTCCTTTGTTTTCGGGTCCTTCTTGTACCGGGCCCTGACAAAGTTCCTGGTCTGCTTGTCACCGTATTTATCGAAGAGGGGCGGTAGGCCTTGCTCGGCACGGTCCGCCTCCTCCTTGTCCCATATAGGCTTCGCCACTCTGTAACCGCCGGGACCGAGTGTGTGTTCCCCTATGTTCAGCTCCCGCATTTGCTTCCCCCACTCACTTGATTGGGAGCTTGCGGTGCTCGAGCAATTGATCTTGAAGTCGTTGTAGTCATCTTCGGTGATCAAAGGATTTTTCTCCTTGATCTTCTGATAACTCTCACCTTTCTCGATCATTCTCTTCACATTGCTTTTCCAAGTAGACAGGGCCTTGCTCATCTTCGTGAGGGCAGCATTGTTCACTTTATTCCCTTTGAGGCTTGTGTTTTCAAATTCAGCGGGGAACTTGTATCGTTCGTGCAGCTTCGTGAAGAGGAGGTTGCGAAAATTCCCTCGGTCAGGATGCCTCAGGTTCTCGGTGTTGATCGAGACGGTGCTCCAGACAATGCACCCGAGCTGAAGCGAGTACCCCTTGACTATTCATTCGGGCGCCGTTGGATTCCCGTTGGAGTCCACTTCAGTAACTTCCTCCTTGAGGGTGCGGAGCACGATCGGGCGCCGGTCCTTCCGTTGCCTCTTCGGTTGGCTGCCATCTGTGCGTGCGCCGCCATCATCAGTGGTGGCATCCTCGGTGGCACCATCAGTGGTGGCATCAGTGTGGTCATCCTCGGCGGCACCATCCGTGGTCTCAGGATCGGTGGGGAAGGCGGCGGCCTCATACAAGTGAGGTTGTTCCTCCATCTCCTGGGACAGCTCCCAGAATGCCTTGCCGCCCGAACCCCCGGCCTCATCGTTGTGGGCCATGTTTCTCTCTAAATAGAAACAAAGTTTGGTCAAAAAGTTGGTTATTGTCAAGGAACAAGATCATGGTCTCATCATTTAGGGTTTGTCGACACCGAGGCATCCTAAAATCTAAGCTTTTATCATTGAGGGTTTTTCGACGCCGAGGCACCCTAAAAGCCTAACCTTTCATCATTTCGGTTTTTATCGACACCGAGGCACCCTAAAAGCCATGCATTAGTCACAAGTACGCCGGGGCACTTGATCCTACTTAATTAACTACTAAGATACCCCTGCCCATGCATTAGTCACAAGTACCCCATATGTCCTATTTTTAGCAAAGTCATGCTAAAATTCACGGAAAATTTCAGCATGACCTTTACTAAAAATAGGACATATGGAGTACCCGAATTTGCCGGAACGGAAGTTAATCGACATTCCGGCAAACTCAAGGGCCTCTCGGGGTACCTGCAAAATCATTATCCCAGGTGGACATGGATGCAATGTCACATGTCACATGGATCCCACACCCACAGGAGCTGGTGAAGCTTCATGTGTATTTCACGAAAACCAGCCTGACTAAAGAGCTTTATGTAGAAAACAAATCACTCCACCAGCTCACACAGGATCATCCCTCTAAGCAATTACTCAAAATGGGCACTAGCAGCAAAATGAACATTTTACAATCTGAACCTTAAGATGGGAAGTAAAGTTGCAAAAACTATCACAAAGAACAGTAAAAATGGAACATAGCTCAGCATTTGTATTGATAGGAACAAACATAAAATCAAACCATGGGCATCTACTAGGTAGACCAACATAAAATTTTGACTGGAGTTACATAAGGGGAAATTGATGTGATGAATGGCAGTTAGGGAGCTGAGCTGATCATGTCCATGTATTCTAATTCTAAAGTAAGATGGCATTGCTGTTGGTACCAATTTATTTGTTCACAAAGATACATTTTTGGTAATGCATAGACAACATCACCTTTTATTTATCATGGTTGGTTCTGTTCCATAATTATATCAGCCCAGAGTGTCTTATTAGATATCAGACTGAATTGTAATGCGCCCATTCTAAAACTTTAACTGAAAATAACCCTTGGTGTTTGATATGCATAACAATGAAAGATGTTGGTTCACATCTTTGACTGGAGTAACAGAGGCATAAAAGTAGAAATTACAGGTCAGAGGATCATGCTGATTAAGGTTCTGTTTTTATAGTGCAAGTTCCAGGTAATTAGAGTATGTGGCACTGTCTGGTGTTGACTAACTCATAAATGATATTATCATCTTTACTCACCGTTATGTGTATCATGGCTGAAATTCCACCGTTATAATACATGCCTGATTGGCTAATTAGCAAGTAAGTAACTCTTACATTATCAAAGCTTGCCAGTTTCTGAAATCAATTACTGACAGGGAATAGCACAGGCACACATCAAACCTATAACTTAATGATGGTTATTAGGGAAGACAGGAAATGAGGATGGACAGAACCATATGTTTGGGAAATGCAAATAGAAGTAGTGCTATGAGAGTAATTTTTTTCAATTTTCATCGATGTTTCAAATTAGATCGGTGCACACAGCAAACATAACCAAGGATTGCTTTAAAAAAAACATAACCAAGAATCACCTTCCACGTGGCTTCTTCTCTTTAGCCTGGCTTCCTTCTGTGATCAAAACCACGATGAGAATGCAATACACACCAAAGAATAACATATACAAGAATTGCAGAAATTAAACAAGGTCAGACCCACACTATCTATTCTTTCTTCATGGAAGAATATCATATACAAGCACGAATTTTGTTCACATTTATATAGCAACAAATATTTATACACTCATATAGCAGCACTAAGTATATTGCACTTAGAAGAAGATTTGCTTTTACATCCCACCCAACTTAACAATCTAGTAGAGTTGTGATTTATTAATATTGTCTTTCCTTTGCAGGTTCATGTCAAGTCGATCGAGGATTTCGCGCAGCTGGGTTGTTTCGATGAGAACCAAGACAAGCAGCAGCCCACCAAAGCTTCTTCTACCCAGCAGCAACCCACTAAACCCTTTTCTACCCAGCCGCAACCCGCTAAAGCTTCTTCCACCCAGCTACCGGCCAGAGGGCACCAAGGCCTCATCATTCACATATCTACCTCTAACCAGGACGGCAAACAACGTACTGTGGCCAAGATCAACTTCCTCAGCCTCTCAGGTTTGTGTTGCATCAGTACTGACGACTAGGAATTGATCATGGAAGGCCAACAGAGCAGCTAAACTACATTCACCAAGTTAGAAAGAATATATGCTTAAACAAGTGATCATGATAGCATCGGCTGTTACACTAAATACAAACAAAAAACCACCACAGTTCAAAGTTACAAACTGGGATTCAAACAAGGCAATACATACTCGAGCATTAATTACATGCAGAGACTAAAACATCGATCGATTGATCGATCGAGCAAAAAATGCAGAGCAAGTTGCCAGGAATTTAGAGGACTCTCCCTCCCTACCTACCTACCTACCTCATATGCGGTAATTGCCTTTGGCTCCTAGGTGCATATGCACAATCTTCAGTACTAGCTACAGTAGAAGCTAGCTGTTCCATGAAACAACCACATTATACTCACAGCCTTAGCTACAGGTTGGAATCAATTGCATCTCCAGGTTTGGACTACTGATTTCAATACAACACCACAAGCAGAGGACTGAAGGTGCAGCCACATCATTCCAGAATTAACTAGGATCCTCTTTCGATACAGTTATAGTAGCATCCCCTTCCTTGCAGAATTAACCAGGGTAGCTTACCTTGGAGGAGCGGGCCGGGGTGGAGGAGGCAGTCGGAGAGGATAAGGATGCCGGGGAGTGGGGCGCGGGGAGGATGTCGGGGATGAGGTCCGCGTGGTGGTGGTGCTCCGGCGATGGTGGTGTGGACGGGGCGGCGTTCGGGTGGCGGGGTCGCGTCGAGGCGGCGGGGCAGCGTCGAGGTGGCGGGGCAGCGGCGCCGGGGCGGCGTCGGGGCGGCGGGGCGGCATCGAGGCGGCGTCGGGGCGGCGGATCAGCGTCGAGGCGGCGGGGCAGCGGCGTCGGGAGAGGAGAGGGGAAGGGGATCTAGGGCGAGGGAGAGGGCGAGGGAGAGGGAAGGCGAGGAGAGGGCGAGGGAGGGAGAGGGCGAGGGCGAGGGCGAGCAGTGGATCAGGGCGGCGGCGGCGGCAGTGGATCGAGAGGGAGAGGGAACTAGCGAGGGGGAGAGGGAAGGGGGGAACGGGCACAATACTAATGGCGCACCTCACCGTGGTGCGCCATTAGCATGTCCATCCTAGTGGCACCTCACCATGGTGCGCCATTAGTATTTTTTTTATTTCAACTCGATCCAACAGGTTATCTACCACCAGAACTGATCCACGTCAAGTCCCCTCTACTAGCTCGACTGGTCAGCAGCCATTTCTCACACCAGGAGGTCCTGGGTTCAACTCCCAGGCTCCACAAATTCTTTTTAGCATTTAAAAAGCTGTTTGATACTTATTTGTCTTTAAATATGTTCAAACTTGTTTAAATAATAACAGTAATATTTTTTTATAAGACAGTAGCATTTAAAAAGCTGTTTGATACTTTTTTTATAAGATGGTGCACGGGGTGCGGGGGGTCGGCGGCGGCGGTTGAGTAGGGGAATCGAGGGTGCGGGGGGTCGGCGGTGGCGGCCGGTGGACTAGGGGGGTGCTCGGCGGCGAGGGGGACCGGATCTGGCGAGGTGGGATAGCGATCGAGATGGAGGGGGATCGAGGTGGGCTCCACAAATTTTTTTTAGCATTTAAAAAGCTGGTTGATACTTATTTGTGTTTATATATGTTCAAACTTGTTTAAATAATAACAGTAATATTTTTTTATAAGACAGTAGCATTTAAAAAGCTGTTTGATACTTATTTTTTTTATAAGATGGTGCGCGGGGTGCGGGGGGTCGGCGGCGGCGGTTGAGTAGGGGAATCAAGGGTGCGGGGGGTCGGTGGCGGCCGGTGGACTGGGGGGTGCTCGGCGGCGAGGGGGACCGGATCTGGCGAGGTGGGATAGCGATCGAGATGGAGGGGGATCGAGATCGAGTGTCCATGAAATTTAAAAATATTCATGATAGTTCAAAAAGTACCCATGAAATACAATCGAGAAATGAAGGCTACTATTTAAATACAATCGATCTTAGCTAGCTATTTGTTCACAATCTTCTTGCCCTTCTTTTTCGCAAGTGGAGTTCTTCTGTGGAACGGACGTCCTTTAGGTAGGGTGGTCCTGCTTCTTCTTGTGGTGTATGCTGCTACTTCATCATCGTCGTCATGTTCGATCCTGGGGTCGCCGTACTTGTCGAAGTCTTGCTCATTGGCTACTCCATCCATTCCGATGATCTTCCTTTTGCCTCTCCTCACGACAACACGACTGGGCTTTGGCGGGTCGGTAATGAAGAAGCATTGGTCCACTTGGGAAGCCAGTACCCATGGCTCATTTTTCGCGGTGACGTTTGCGCCCGCGGTCTTGGATTTGGCTTCGGGTATAACCATGGTGGTGAAATACCGGTCTTCTTTTATGACGTTCTTGGCCCATCTGACACGGAACATCGGGACCTTCTCTCCAGCGTAGCTCAGCTCCCAGATCTCCTCGATCCTTCCGTAGTATCTGTCCTTGTCGTTACCGGTGTAGGATTCCATCGTTACCCCGGAGTTCTGATAACCATCGCTCTTCATGTCCTTGGCCTCGGTGTAGAATGTGTAGCCGTTGATATCGTACGCCTCATAGGTCATCAGGTTGTGCTCGGCGCCCTGTGACAAGGCGAATATGAGTTGTTCTTCCGCGGAAGAATCCTCATGTAAAGGGTACGACAGAAGCTTCTGCTTGAACCAACGCGTGAAACATGAGTTGTGCTCTTTGAGTATATCTCCGTCCGTCCTCTGTTGGCCTCGGTCATTGTACGTCTTCTTAATAAAGGTTTTGTGCTCTACCACCCAAGGATCGACCACGTCTATGTGTTGTAGCGCGACTAGGTTTGCTCTTTCAAAGTCGGCGAGTCGACCCTCGAAGTCGACATGCATTTCGCGGCGACCCTCACGGTGACCCCATCCAGCGAGCCTGCCGAGGTGCCTGTTGACGGGCAGACCAACGGGGTTCTCGATGCCTAGATAATTCGTGCAGTAGGAGATGCACTCTTCGGTCAGAAAGCCCCTGGCTATGCTTCCTTCTGGACGTGACATGTTGCGAACGTATCCTTTGATGACACCATTCATCCTTTCGAACGGCATCATGTTGTGCAGGAACGTCGGCCCGAGTTGGATGATATCCTCCACTATATGGACCAGCAGATGCACCATAACGTCGAAGAATGCGGGCGGGAAGTACATCTCAAGCTCGCATAGTATCACCACGATCTCTTCCTGTAGCCTTCTGAGTTGCCTCACGCCAATCGACTTCCGAGAGATGACGTCGAAGAAGTTGCATAGGCCAAATAGCATTTCACGGACGTGCGCGTCCATGATCCCACGGATTGCAACTGGAAGTATCTGCGTCATCAGCACGTGACAGTCGTGAGACTTCATCCCGCTGAACTTCTGCTTCGCTGGGTCTAGGTATCTGCTTATCTTCCCCGCGTAACCGTAAGGAAGTTTTACTCCTAGGAGGCAGGTGAAAAACTGCTCGATCTCCTCCTGACTTAGAGTGAAGCACGCGGGAGGGTAGTCATTTCCGGTCTTCTTGGCCTTTTTGCCTTTGCGACGACTTTCTGTGTCCTGCTTCGCCTCATCATCATCATCATCATCATCATCATCATCATCATCATCATCATCATCATCATCATCATATATAGCGTGAAGCTCCTGCCTGATGCCCATTGATTTCAAGTCTGCCCTTGCTTTCGGCCCATCTTTGGTCCTCTCTGGCATGTTGAGCAGGGTACCAAGCAGACTCTCGCACACGTTCTTCGTGATATGCATGACATCAAGGCTGTGAGGCACACGGTGGATCTTCCAGTACGGCAAGTCCCAGAAAACAGACCTCGTTTTCCATACCTTCAGCAGCGGCTCTGGCGCCTTTCGCTTCTTTCCCGGCTCTGGCGCCTTTTGCTTCTTTCCCAGCAGTGGGCAGTCTTTCCAATTTTTCAACAGCTTGTCTATTTCCTCGCCGCTCCTCGTACACGGGCGTTTTCGGGGTTCGGTTTCACCATCGAACAGATCCTTGCGTTTCCTCCACGGGTCATCGTCGCGAAGCCACCTTCGATGTCCCATGAACACGGTTTTCGAAGACCCGGGATCTCTATCTAGCTGGCGATACGTTGTGTCATCCATGCACCTTACGCATCCAGAAAATCCGTGGACTACCTGCCCCGCAAGATATCCGTAACCGAGATAGTCGTGCACCGTCGTGAGCAGTGCGGCTCTCATAGGGAAATATTCTTTCTCTGCGGCGTCCCACGTATTGGCTGGCGTTTTCCACAGCGTGTCAAGCTCCTCTTTCAGCAGCCCCAGATACAGATTGATGTCGTTCCCTGGTTGTTTCGGCCCTTCAATTAGCATACTCATGTGAATGTACTTCCTCTTCATGCACAACCAGGGGGGAAGGTTGTACATCCACACAAACACAGGCCAGGTGCTATGTGTGCTTCTCTGGCTGCCAAACGGATTGACTCCATCGGTGCTCGCGCCCAGCACGATGTTCCTTGGATCGTTCCCAAATTCTGGGTATTCGAAGTTCAACGCTTGCCACTGGCTCGCATCCTTAGGGTGACTCAGCATCTTGTCTTTTTTATCTATCTCCGGATCATTTGCGTCATCTTCTCGCTTCTTCTCCTCCCTATCCGCGTGCCAACGCAGGAGCTTTGCTACCTTAGGATCCGCGAAATACCGCTGCAGACGAGGAGTGATCGGAAAGTACCACACCACTTTTCGAGGAGCTTTCTTCCTCTTCTTGTATCGAGTGACACCGCACACCGGACATATGGTAGACTCCGCGTGCTCGTCCCGATAAATGATGCAATTGTTCATGCACACATGGTATTTCACGTGCGGTAAATCCAGAGGACACACGATTTTCTTCGCCTCCTCCAAACTGGTCGGGCACTTGTTCCCCTTGGGAAGACGTTCGTGCCAGAATGACATGTTCTCGTCGAAGCATGCGTCGGTCATTTTGTGTTTTACCTTCATCTCCAGAGCCATGAGCGTTACTTTCAGGCGGGTATCCTCGGGCCTGCATCCTTCATACAATGGAGTAACCGCGTCTAACTCAAGTTGATCCATCTTGGCTTTCTCTCGGGCGGCAGCTCTTGCGTTATCCGTCTGCTTGAGAAGCAGCTCTTGAATATGAGGGTCCTGCACCCAGCCCATCGATGGTCCAGCGTCGTCTGCTCCGCCGGCATCATCATCATGTCCTGCATCTTCTACATGATGACTGTGTACAGCATCACCGTCGTGATCATCTCCTGGGGATTCTTCGTCTTCTCGCCCCCCCGAGCCGCGGTGGTTGTCTTGCTGCCCTTCCTCATTTCTTGCCCGGCCCCCATGGACGACTTCGTAGTCATCTTCATCACCTTGCCACCGATAGCCATCCATGAAACCATGCAAGAGCAGGTGGTCCCGCACCTGCCCGGAATCCGGGTCCGCAATAAGGCTATTCAGCTTGCATCTTCGACACGGACATCTTATCTCCGTCTCGTTCTTTTGAAGCATCTCGGCCTTCGCGGACCTCAAAAACCTATTCACGATGCCTTCGGTCATCGTGCGGACCATGGTCGCCTGCGGGGTAGAGCAAAACGATATTTTAGAACCAAGAAAAAATTTGGCATGACTTTCCCTAAAAATAGGACCAAAAAGAATGCTTAATGCCAAAATTCTCGCCGAAACGGAAATGAATCAACATTCCGGCAAAATATTGGCAACTATCGCATTTCAAATACCGGTACACCTCCAAACACAAACACATATGCAACACCACAAACATATGCAACACCACGAACATACATAGATCTAGCTAGGCCATAAAAAGTGCATGTGCACATTGTTGTAGGGAGAACAACATAAATATAGCTTCCCCCTTACTTACCTAGCAAAACAAGGTAACTTAACCACTTAATTTGAATGAATCTATGGTGGAAATGAGGTGAAAAAGAGGAGGCACCCGAGACAAGGAGGAGGCGGTGGAGAGAATGAAGTGGGGAGAAAGTGAGTGTGGGAGGAGAGGCTGTCCAAAATATCTTGTTGCTGCCCACTTACTAATGGCGCACCAGCAACAAATGCGCCATTAGTAATCCAGGTTACTAATGGCGCACCCCCTGGTGGTGCGCCATTAGTACTTTTGCAAAAAAAGGAATAAAAACAATAATAAAAAAATAACATTAGTGGCGCACCTTCTGGCTGGTGCGCCATTACTAGTTACAACTAGTAATGGCGCACCACCACCGGATGCGCCATTAGTATGTTTGGACAGGCGCACTAGTTCAAAAAAAAAATTGGTACTAATGGCGCACCGTGTGCAGGGTGCGCCATTAGTAGTTTCAACACTAATGGCGCATCAGAGGGTGGTGCGCCATTAGTATATACTAATGGCGCACCACATGTCTGGTGCGCCATTAGTGTCAATTCCATCTATAGCCCTTTTCCTAGTAGCGAGCAGTCTGAGCACATATATTATAGTTCTTGAGGCTCTACTAGAGGCGGAAAGAGATGGTGTGTCTGCCATGAATGAGGTAATCTTTATCTTGAGGCTGTAAATTATGCAATGAGCTGCACGCATTATGCAAGCAACAAGAACTGGAGGAAGTTAGAATGTTGCATTTGAATATGGAGGAGGTACCGCTGCTTCTGCTATCTGAAGCCCAGGGTAATCCCAGTTCTTATTTAGATATCAGTTTAAGTTGTCATTAGATTATTATACTTGCATGTTGTCATGTCTATAAATGGATTATGTTGTAAGACCCCCTACATTGTCCATGTGTTGTAATGATCTGAATTTTTTAGGCGAGGTAATCCTCAGTACTTGTGTGATTGACATAAGGTGAACTGTTTTCGTGTGAGCATATTGTATTGGATGAAATAACTGTTTGACTCAAAGTGTATCCAACCTACTGAATAAGAAGATCACGGTATTTCTAAATCATAATCATATATAAAGGTGGAATAAATATTTGTCGTGGTTTTGAAGAAATAAATAACAAAAGGTAGAATGATGTATGGATATTCATAATCGAATACAGATTGGATTTGAATTTAGTTGCCAGGGCCCAGGGTAAACGTGAACGCTAATTCTCCCAAATTTTGAACAAGCGACAAATCCCGCACTATCATTTGTCGGCTGCCCCGAAGCAAGTGTTTGCGACATGGAAATTGATGTCTACCCCTGACACTTCACATCCTAATCGACCCGATTTCCATTGCTGTCAATAGGGGTATACTAGTAACTTCAATCAAACGTGATACGACCGCTTCTGAGCCCATTCAGCCATGGTGGGTGCCTAACCTGGGCGGAAAAACACATTTGATTCAAGCTTGTCCGAAATACATGTGTCTCTCCCTCCATTTCCGCATTCATACATGGTGGGAGGCAAAACAAACTCTCCTCATCCAAAATCGATGTAGGCAAATATTTTAAATAGGTGCAGATGTGTAACTTCCCTCAGATGTGACACAACCGCCCTACCAGTCAGTCCCGTTCATACATCGTGGGCGCCTACCATGGGCCGCAAAACACCCTCTCCTCGCCCGAAACTGCTACCGGCAAATATTGGGGAGATGCGATATTACCGTCCTATCCCCAACTAACGTGATGACCGAAATTTTAAACGGGGGATAAGTTCGTAACTTGCCCACATTTCAGACAAGCGCGCCCCAAAGTATTAGATCCCCCTCCCCGTCCATTTCCCCATTCATACACCGTTGGCGCCACAACAACCTTCCCACGACGGCCAGCCTCCTCCATCCGCCACCCCATCCTCTACCTTGCCGGAGTCGCTACCCCTGCCCCATCGTCCACTACAAGAGATGGACGTCTCTCATCTACGGCACCAGACCAGGATACTTTCATCGCATCCTCTCACTTCATTGGCGTCGTCGTCCACCTTGCTGTTGCCGCTTATACGACCGCCTCATCCACAGCAACAAGATTTATCCCCCGACCCGGCTGTCTACCGTCTAAAGTCTTCTTCCGCGCCGCCGACAGCCATCGCACCTGCAGCACCCTCAAGGTATTAGCGGGGCCTACACAACGTCGCAAGAGAGATGGTACTCTTTCATATCTGCTTAAGTTACTGATCTCACCTGGAAAATAGATCTAACTTGTTTACTATACTTTTCTTGTCGGTACCAAATCATAGTGGCTAGTTAAAAGTATACATTGGTTGTGAAGTAGCTGTCGGCATTCTGGGAATGGGGGTCCCCAGACTTGCCTGCCTGCGGCCCACGACGTGGCTCCACCGGTGGCCCAGTACGGCCCATCTTCGTCAATCAACATTCAAGACCCTAGCGAGGGGCCAAGCCTCGCGGGGCGGACTACACAAGGCCTCCTCAAGAACGACCTCACGAGGCAGGCTCGCGAGGGAGGCGGAGAGGTCAAGGCACGGGGTACCTCGCGAGGTTCCCGTGATGCAAGCCATGACGACCAAGGCCAGGCGGGCGCCTGCGCGTGCAGTGTCCTCCTTTCCCCTTTGGTGCCAAGGTGGCAAGCATAGGTGCAGAGTACCAAGGCATCAGGCAAAGGTTTCCATATCGGTGTAACAAGACCAAGACCAGCAGGACGGCAGGACGAAGGTCATCGTGGAGCCCAAGACAGCGTCACCACCTGCGCCTTTGACAGGCGAAGACCACCTTTAGTCAGGATAGCTTATACTAGCTGTCCCCTTTCAAAATGGCCATTGTTGGATCCCTTCCCGCTCAATATTTGGGGAGAGGACCAGGGCCTCTATAAATAGGGCTAGCCACCACAATAGGAGGGGATCTCATCGAGAAACAGATCAATTCCTCCCCGAGCAAACCACCAAGCACAAGAACACCTCTCCTCACGAGGCTGTTCTTCCCTTGTATTGTTCATCATCAGCCCAAGAGGCAATCCACCACCACCACACAGGATTAGGGTATTACACCACAACGGTGGCCTGAACCTGTATAATTCTCGTGTCTCTTGTGTTGTGAGCTCATCGTGCTAGCTTAGACATTGCAGCGAGGCTAAGGGCGTGTTTCGGTAGGGGGAAATCTTCGTGTGCACCCCAGTGTTCGAACCTCAAGGGTTTTGCTAGAACCCGATATCCGACATTTGGCGCGCCAGGTTGGGGCTGCGCTGAAGTCTTCTTTCCGCTGATCCGCGTCCCATCGCTTTGTCGCATCCATGTCTGACGCCCGCCCAGCCCGTGCCGAGCGCCGGGCTGCTCTCGCCGCTTGCGTCGCCCAGACGGCTCCTGTCGGCGGACCTCCCCGTCGTTCTCTATCGCCTGCCGCCAATGCCGCCACCAGCCCAGCGGGGAATTAGCAGCAAGCATCCTTGTTGCATCCCTCGGTGCGGCGGGAAGACCGCACCACCATGCCGTCATTGACCCTGGCCAGTTCGTCGTCCCACGCTCGTCGCGCCCCCACAGACACGCAGGCCGCTGCTTCTGGCACATGAGCTCCTGCATTACTGCCCCGTCGACGACCTCTACGAAGAATGGCTCGCTCACATTACCGAGCTCGTCAGCGCCGCAGGGGGCTCTCCCGTGCCGTCTCTCTCGCGGCCTCACCCTCCGCCAGGTATGGGCGACGCGGCTCAAGGAGCGCCTCTACCACCTCAACCCCAAGATGACGCCCTGGCTCCAAGGCGTGCGACCCCTGGCCGCGACCCACTGCATCCAGCGCCTGCGCGACAAGAAAGAAACTGCCAAGAAATCCCTCGGCCTCAAGAAGGCGCCCCCGTGCTCCCTGAACCGGCGCGACAAGATAGCCTACTGCCCCTGGCGACGGCGCACGGGCGCCATCAAGAGCAAGCTCCGCGCCAACAAAGGGCCCCAGTGACCATAGTAGCCTGCCGCGCCTTCACCCCCGAGCTGCGTAGCGTCGCCTGGCCGGGCAAGTTCAAGCCGGACCTGCCTCCTCGCTACGATGGCACCCCCGACCCTGCAGAGTTCTTGCAGCTCTACAAGCTGAGCATCAAGGCAGCCAATGAAGACGAGAAGGTCATGGCAAACTGGTTTCCCATGGTGCTCAATGACGGTGTCCGCTCGTGGCTCCTGAACCTGCCTCCCGGTTCGATCTCATCCTGGGACGAGATGCGCAACCGCTTCATCGCCAACTTCCAGGGCACTCATGACCGCCCCCCAGCCGCAGGTGACCTGCGCCGCATCAAGCAATAGCCTGGGGAGACCCTGCAAAAATACATCCAGCGCTCACTACAAAAAAAGACACATCCGTGACATTTTGGGCTGAACAAAAAAAATTCTGTCATACTTATGACACTTCTATGATGATAATTGTGACAAAACCTGGTATCATCATAGATGTGGTGGGCTCCTACTTCTATGACAAAAAATCATGACAAAAAATGGGCTTTTCATCCTGGGCGGGCCGGAGAGGGGGATCCGGAGTCCGTTCAGGGCTCCGGAGAGGGGGATTCATTGACGTCGTCATCATCAACCATCCTCCATCACCAATTTCATGATGCTCACCCTCGTGCATGAGTAATTCAATCGTAGGCTTGCTGGACATTGATCGGTTGGATGAGATTTACCATGTAATCAAGTTAGTTTTGTTAGGGTTTGATCCCTAGTATCCACTATGTTCTGAGATTGATGTTGCTATGACTTTGCTATGCTTAATGCTTGTCACTAGGGCCCGAGTGCCATGATTTCAGATCTGAACCTATTATGTTTTCATGAATATATGTGTGTTTTTGATCCTATCTTGCAAGTCTATAGTCACCTATTATGTGTTATTATCTGACAACCCCGAAGTGACAATAATCGGGATACTTCTCGGTGATGACCGTAGTTTGAGGAGTTCATGTATTCACTATGTGTTAATGCTTTGGTCCAGTTCTCTATTAAAAGGAGGCCTCAATATCCCTTAGTTTCCGCTAGGACCCCGCTTCAACGGGAGGGTAGGACAAATGACGTCATACAAGTTCTTTTCCATAAGCACGTATGACTATTTACGGAATACATGCCTACATTACATTGATGAATTGGAGCTAGTTCTATATCACCCTATGTTATAACTATTGCATGAGGAATTGCATCCGGCATAATTATCCATCACTGATCCATTGCCTACGAGCTTTCCATATATTGTTCTTCGCCTATTTACTTTTCCATTGCTACTGTTACAACTACTACAAAAACCCAAAAACATTTATCTTTACTTTTGCTACCGTTACCTTCATTATCATACCACTTTTTCTACTAAACATTTTGTTGCAGATACTAAGTTATCCAAGTGTGGTTGAATTGACAACTCAACTGCTAATACTCAAGAATATTATTTGGATCCCCTCGTGTCGAATCAATAAATTTGGGTTGAATACTATACCCTCCAAAGCTATTGCGATCCCCTATACTTGTGGGTTATCAAGACTAATTTCTGGCGCTGTTGCCGGGGAGCATAGCTCTATTCTCTGAGTTACTTGAGATTTATATCTGTTGATCACTATGAAGAACTTGAAAGACGATTGAACTACTATTTTCCCCTCAACTACGAGGGGAGGTAAGGAACTGCCATCTAGCTTTGCACTAGATTCTCGTTCCGTTATTAGTAGGCTTGCAACACCTAAACCTGCTACTGCTATGAATTCTGATATGTCGCATGTTATTGATGATGCCAGTTATGCTATGCATGATGAAACTAGTTTTGTGCATGATACTACTTTGCCATTAGGTGAATTTCTTAATAAACAACTTGCTAGAGTTAGGGGGAATGAAAATATTGAAGAACCTATTATTGATGATAGTGATGATGAAGGTTCCCCCAATGATTGTGTATTACCTGTTGTTCCTAAGGGTTATGTTATGAATGAAGCAGCTGCTATGGAAATTCTTGCTTGCAATGATAGAAATGATCTTAAGAAATTATTAGCTAAATGGAAGCAGCAGTCTCTTAATGCTAGAATGAAACCCGATCCTGCTTTTGCTACTTCACCTATCTGTGTTACTGATAAGGATTACGAATTCTCTGTTGATCCTGATATTATTACTTTAGTTGAATCTGATCCATTTTATGGCCTTGAATATGAAATTGTTGTGGCACATCTTACCAAGTTGAATGATATAGCCACCCTATTTACTCATGATGAGATGCTCTAGTATCAAATAGAACTGATGCTGGGTGACAATTGACAAGGAGTGTGCTAAGAACGACATCTGGATCATCATGAGCGTCTTTAGCTGAGACGTGATGCACACGTCCATGTTCAGTGGGGGCTGACTTGACACTGATCATCTTGCGTGATGGCTTAATACAGCCAACAGTCTCCTCGGGCTGGGGTGGAGCATAACTAGTCTGAGAGCAGTCGCGTGCATAGTGTCCTGGCTTCCCGCATGTGAAGCAAGTCCCTGAGGTTGGACGGGGACCCGCACTGTCAAACGGCCTACCAGTAGACCTGGGTGGAACATACGACGGAGTTGGAGAAGGCATCACATGAGATGACCTCGGTGTATAACCGGAAGGAAGAGCGGAGTTTGGAACCCAAATCCGGCGCTTCTGGGAGCTAGAGCCAGAGGAAGATCCCAAATCACAGGTGTGCTTACGAGACTCCTCGTAAGTGAGTTGAGCTGTCTCTGCATTGATGGCCTTATTCACAAGGGCTTGGAATGTATCACAATGATGCAGGTGAAGATCACGACGCAACTTGGGGTTGAGACCCTTCCGGAACCTAGCTTGCTTCTTGGCGTCCGTGGACACTTCTTCTGTGGCATAGCGGGCAAGGTTCTCGAATTCTCTGCTATAAGCATCAACAGCCAACTTACTCTGGGTGAAACTACAGAACTCTTCTCTCTTGCGATCAAGGAGGGCCTGGGGAATGTGATGCTCACGAAAAGCCTCAGTGAAATCCTTCCAGGTAGGAATCTGGCCAACTGGAAGCATAGCCTCATAGTTCTGCCACCAAAGACTAGCAGGACCTTCTAGGTGATATGTGGCGTAAGTGACCTTGTCATCTTCAGCTACGCTCGCGGAACGCAGCTTATGGGTGATGCTACGGAGCCAGTCATCTGCATCGAGTGGCTCGATGGAATGATGAAAGGTAGGTGGGTGCAAGCGGATAAAGTCATGAATGGTCACAGATCCCTTGAACTGATGTGCGGTATTCATCTCGATACGTGCCAACAAACGATTAGACTCACGCTTGTTCCTCTCCATCTCTAGCATGAGCTCTGACAACGAAGGCTGGTCAGGAGGATCCTCATCCCTACCATCTCCATGGTTCTGGCTACGAGCGACGGAACTTCGCTTAGCCGATGACATCCTGAGAAACGAACCAAGGACGGAATCAGCATCAACTAAAGACTGTGGAATGTAGGACAAGGAGTTAGTATCACTCGAACTCCTTAGGAAAATTCCGGCAGCATAACGGCAGTAAAATGCTCAGAATGAGACATCCTACTAGAAATGGGGTAGTACAACAACTCAACATCACCACTCAAGGTTCTGGGATAGTACTAAACAGACTACACCGGAAATACTTAAAACTGGGGATGACTCTGATCAACCAGTCCTATGGGACTATGGAGTAGTAACACGTGATCCTGATAGACGGAAGAGAAAGCCTAGTTCCTTAACCCCGTAGGAAAGATAGGATGACTCAGATCAGAAGGCCATGAGGTAAAGGAGTAAAAAGAGCCTTACGTTCCTTCCCACAATCAATTCCCTTACATAACTAAAGAATTTCTAGACTCAACTTCGACCAGTATGGCTTGGTAAACCTACAGGCAGTCAGGCTCTGATACCAAAACTGTCAGGACCCCGACTCGATGTCACATCGATCTAGCCGGTAACACCTCATATCACTTTGCGGCCTCACGCACGGTATCCCCACGGGTGTCGTCTTACCTTTTCCCGGGACCGTTTGCGCCTTTTGGCTCACGTATATGATAGTGTCGCTAGCATCCATATGATAAGGAGCCCGGGCTGACATGACTAGTCGTAAACCCAAAGTGGCACAGACTTACAGGGACAGGCATCCATGACCCAGCTTCGAACGTGTCGGTCATCAGCAAGTGGGTCCGGGCTGTAGCACTGGGCTAGCAGGACTCCGGTAAACCGGGCTGTAGCGGGCTAACAGGACTCCGGTACCCAAAGCGTGACATTTCCCCGAAGGGACAGACACAGGAACGAAGAAGGACACATGCCGGCCAGCCTAAGTGTTCCAGAGCAGTAGCAAGCTACCATGGCTCAGCGGTAACACTAGGAGACATTTCCCGGTAAGAGAGGCTACTAAAGATAAACAACTAGATAGTCAGATCCCACACATAGCACTACACATTACACGTACGCATAACATGCAAGTATGTGCTGTACAACATGGCATCACAGCATAACTCAACAATCATATAGATAAAGGCTCAGAAGAGCCATCATAGCATTTATTGCAAACAGGGGTCGCAAGACCCGTCATACAGAGCATACAAGCAACAAGCGGAAGCATTACATGTCTGGGTACAGACATCTACAAATGAAAAAGGCTGGAAGCCTGACTATCTACAACATCCGATCAAGATCGTAGCTGAGGTACTAGCTACTAGTCGAAGTCCACAAGAACACTAGTAAGACCGAAGTCTCCGCTGCAAAAACATAAATAAAGCAACATGAGTACAAAGGTACTCAGCAAGACTTACATCAGATCCTATCATACATGCATCTGTATCAAGAGGGTAATGTGGGGTTTAGTTGCAGCAAGCCAGCTTTGACTCTGTGGCTATCCTGTTCTACGACTACCAGAAACTTTGAGGTGAAACAACGAACACGAGTCCACTAATCACCATACAATACACTACTATGGATTCATCCCCGTCTCCCTACGAGAAGGCCATCCATAGCACTCACACTTGTCTTGAGCATTTTATAGTATCCACTTCAAGTTGTCTATGTACCATGTAAGCATCCAAGAAGTCCATAACCGCGGACCCGGCTATTCGAATAGATCATGTTAACCCTGCAGGGGTGTACTTCTTCACACACGCTCTCGCCACTTACCGCCATGTACACGTCATGTATCTCGGCAACCTTCAAGCGGAAGCCTGGCGAGGGTGTCGGCCACGACCTGACTAACCACACAAGACTCTAGTCCAGGTTTATCGCCTATTCGGGTTCCATCCGCAAGGAGATCCGGCCGGGGTGTCGCTCACGGCCCCAAACGATGTGAGCAGGGTTCCCGAGCCCACCAACCGGGTGCCACTCGGTACACCGTGCCACGTGTGCCTAGTCTGTCCCAAGCCCACCCTGCCGGGTGCCACTTGGTAGAAAATAGCACTACCTACAAACACCAGAAACTAGTTGCGACTCCTGGACAGAGACCAAGTTGGTTAATAAGTCGAGAGGGGTCGAGTTACCGGAACCCAATGTGTGGTAGTATCGAGTCATTGGACAACATACACAGAACTCAGTGCTTAAGGACGGTTCCAGTGAGACAACCCACCATGTACTCCTACATGGCCTCTCACCGCTACCTTTACCAAATCGTGTTCACACACTTCACTCTCAGCATCAGAACATATCGTAACACTCCAATTCATTCCCAATGAACCAGACCTGACACAACTCTAAGCAATAGCTGGCATAGCATGGTAGGAACACAACAATGGCTTCAATCAACTCCTACACATGCTAGTGGGTTTCAACTATTTACTGTGGCAATGACAGGTCATGCAGAGGAATGGGTTCAACTACCGCAGCACAAAGTAGCAGATGAATCGTTGTTGTCCTAATGCAATAACTGAGAGCAGGAGCGAGAGAGTAGGGTTTTATCGAAATGAACAAGGGGGTTTGCTTGCCTGGTAAATCAACAAGGGAGGCACTGCTTCACAGACAGGTACTCTGGAACGTCTCCGGAGCAGGACCTATCGAGAAGGAACGGTGCCGGCAATCAATACACAATCATATGCAACAATATGATGCATGAACATGGAATGTAGATGTGATGCTGTTGAGCTAATGCAACTAGTGTTCAATTGGTTTGAAGTCCATTTGAACCAAGGGTTCAAATGCATTTCTAAATTAGGTCTCTTATATATGCCATAATGTGTTTTCTCATATTCAGCATGTATAGGTTGGTTTGTCATGCATGAAACTAGTACAGATGGAAAGATTGCATTTTCTGATAATTTTTCATATATAAATTATTTTAATCTGAGCTACGGTTGAATTGTTATGAATTTTTGAAGATTAAATCATTTTCTGGATTTTCTGAATTATTTTAATTCCAGAAAATGTATAATTGCGTCAGCATGACGTCATCATTGCATCAGCGGTCAACGCGGCTGTCCAGGTCAAACCTGACGTGTGGGACCCACACGTCAGTGACAGGGGGTTAACAGGGGTTATTTTAATTTAATTAAATGGTTAGGGGGGGTCGGGCCCACTGTCAGTGTCAGGGGGGGGGTTAGTTAATGGTGATTAGCACTAAGCTAATCACCTGACGGGCCGGCCCCACCTGGCAGGGCTCAGGCGACGGGGGCTCGTCGCCGGCGACCTCTGGACGCGGCGGAGTCCGCGCCACAGGCTACGGGGACGGCGTCGGAGAGCACCGGGGCGTAGCCCGGGCTCTCGCGCATCTGGTAGGGTAGGTGGAAGCAGCGGGGGAGGCCGGAGCTCGCCGGAGCGAAGCTCGGGGCGGCGGCCGGAGTTCGGCCGCGAGCGGGATCGGGCTGCGGGGCACGGGGAGGCCACCTGAGGGGCTCGGCGGCACCCTCATGGCACCAGGAGCGCGAAGGGGGGCTTGGTTTGGGCGGAGGCGGGCCGAGACGGCGACGGCGACATGGACGGCGGCGAGAGGCTTCGGCCGTGGTGGGGAGCGGCGCTACGGCACGGGAACGGGAGGGAGAAGAGAGGGGAACGGCGGCGGAGCTCACCGCGATCACGCAGAGCAGCACAGCGGGGTCGGGGAGGACCTGGTGACGGCGAATCGACGTCGGCGGACGGCGGAGCCCGAGGAGGAAGACGGTGGCGATAGCGGCGATGGAGGCCGTCCGGAGGTGCGTGGCTTGACGAGGAGGTAGAGGGGGTTGTGGCGGAGCTCGGAAGCATGTCAGGGAGGCGAGGGGAGGCCGGTGGCCATGGCAACGGCGAGCGATGGCGACGGCTGCGCTCGGGTGCGCTCGGGGAAGAGAGAACCAGGGGAGGGGG
>NC_057801.1:530788339-530788697 GCF_018294505.1 Triticum aestivum | reverse complement strand
GGTTTGGGCGGAGGCGGGCCGAGACGGCGACGGCGACATGGACGGCGGCGAGAGGCTTCGGCCGTGGTGGGGAGCGGCGCTACGGCACGGGAACGGGAGGGAGAAGAGAGGGGAACGGCGGCGGAGCTCACCGCGATCACGCAGAGCAGCACAGCGGGGTCGGGGAGGACCTGGTGACAGCGAATCGACGTCGGCGGACGGCGGAGCCCGAGGAGGAAGACGGTGGCGATAGCGGCGATGGAGGCCGTCCGGAGGTGCGTGGCTTGACGAGGAGGTAGAGGGGGTCGCGGCGGAGCTCGGGGGCTCTACGGAGGGGCGAGGGGACGGCGGGGAGCGCGTCGGTGACGAGCTGCGGCGG
>NC_057801.1:530779036-530788152 GCF_018294505.1 Triticum aestivum | reverse complement strand
GGGTCGCGGCGGAGCTCGGGGGCTCTACGGAGGGGTGAGGGGACGACGGGGAGCGCGTCGGTGACGAGCTGCGGCGGCGGCAGTGCTTCGGGTGAGAGGGAGAGAGAGCAGGGGGAGAGGGGGAGGGCGAGGGAGAGTGAGAGCGGTGCGGGCAGCTGCGTGGCGACGTCCGGGGCATCGAGGGCGAGAGAAGGAAGCAGGAGGTGGCCAGCAGGGGGGAGGTGGCGCGCGCGCGTGCCGGCGAGCGTCGGGCACACGCCCGTCCTCCTGGCAGAGGAGGAAGGCGATAGGGGAGGGAGGCCAGCCGGGCTGGGCCGCCTCCTGGCTGGGCCGGCCTGCTGCTGCTGGGCTGCGCAGGGGAGGGGAGGCCCAGGTAAGTTTCTCTCCCCTTTTCTGTTTTCTTTTTTAATTTTCTGACATTTGTTTGATTTAATAAATATATTAAATCATTTAATTTTATTATGCCAATTTTGCAGGAGCTGGATATATTATTCCAGAGCTCTCTTATAAATGGCATAATTTTTGGGCCATATTTCATATATATAGAAATATATTTCCAATGCAAATATTTATCGAATTAATCCAAATGGCCAAAATAAAATGTCCATGAGCTCCTAAAAATATTGTTTTGATTTTTATCTCTGTCCAATATTTTCAGAGGGCAACATGAGCATTTTCTTGGACCCTTCTTGGAGAAATTTTATTTGGGTCATTTTCAAAAATGATTCTGAGGGTTCCTCCAATCCTCATTTCAAATTTAAATGAAATTTAAATATGATGCACAAATAGCTAGCTAGCCTAGGTCATACCAGACTAGGGATGTGACAACTCGCCCCCACTTGACAAAATCTCGTCTCGAGATTCAGGGGTCGACGGAAAGAAAGCGGGGTACTCCAGTCGAAGACGATCTTCTCGCTCCCAAGTAGCCTCTCTCTCGGAATGATGAGACCACTGAACTTTGAGAAACCTGATGTTCTGACGTCGAGTAACACGCTCTGCTTGATCAAGAATGCGAACCGGGTACTCTCGGTATGTGAGGTTATCTTGGAGATCAAGCGTTTCGTGGTCCACTCCGCGGATAGGATCCGAGAAGCAACGCCTGAGTTGAGAGACGTGGAAGACATCATGAACTCGAGAAAGATGTGGGGGTAGTTCCAATTGGTAGGCAACCTCTCCTCGTTTAGCGAGAATGCGAAAAGGGCCAATGTAACGAGGAGCCAACTTGCCCTTGATACCGAAACGATGGGTACCCTTTAAAGGAGTAACCCGAAGGTAAGCTTGGTCGCCAATTTCATAAGTCATATCCTTATGATGACGATCGTACTGACTTTTCTAACGAGACTGGGCTGTTTTCAAATTCTCACCAATGATGCGAACTTGCTCTTCTGCCTCCTGGATCATATCCGGTCCAAAGAATTGTCTTTCACCGGTTTCTGACCAGTTCAAAGGTGTTCGACATCTTCGTCCATAGAGAACCTCAAAAGGAGCTTGCTTGAGGCTGGATTGGTAGCTATTGTTATAGGCAAACTCGGCAAAAGGAAGACATTTCTCCCAATCCATACCGAATGAGATAACGCAAGCTCGGAGCATGTCTTCGAGAATTTGATTGACCCGTTCCACCTGACCACTCGACTGAGGGTGGAAAGCGGTACTGAAAGAAAGATGGGTTCCCATGGCAGTTTGGAAACTCTCCCAGAAGTGAGAAGTGAAAAGACTGCCACGGTCTGAATTGATCTCTAGTGGAACACCATGAAGTGACACTATTCGAGAAATATATAAGTCAGCAAGCTGACTAGCAGTGATACTCTCTCGAACAGGGAGGAAGTGAGCCACTTTGGAAAGACGATCAACGACTACGAAGATAGCGTTATTCCCTCTTTTGGTCCTGGGAAAGCCGGTGATGAAGTCCATACCAACTTTATCCCATTTCCATTCAGGAATAGCTAAAGGCTGAAGGGTGCCAGCAGGTCTTTGATGCTCTGCCTTAACGCGACGACAAACGTCACATTTAGCAATGAACTCAGCGATTTCTCTCTTCATCCTAGTCCACCAGAACCTCTGGCGTAGATCCTGATACATCTTAGTACTACCGGGATGAATCGTGAGAGGAGATTCATGTGCCTCCTTAAGAATCAACTGCCGAAGATGTTGCTTCTTGGGAACCACCAAGCGATTCTCAAAGAAAACAACACCGCGATCATCCATAGAGAAACATCCACCAACTCCCTTCTTAATGTTCCTCTTGATCCGGGTAATCCCCGTATCATGTTTCTGGGCTTCGATGATAAGATCCACAAGGGTAGGTTTCGCCAGCAAGGTAGAAAGGAATCCGTGAGGCGCAATGTGAAGGTTAAGCTTACAGAATTCCTCATGGAGAAGTGGTTGGCCTTGCTGCAACATGAGATTGTTGCAATAGGATTTACGGCTTAGAGCATCAGCCATGACATTGGCTTTGCCTGGGGTGTAGGTAATCCCTAGATCATAGTCTGTGATCAACTCCAACCAACGTCTTTGTCTAAGATTCAAATCTGGTTGGGTGAAGATATACTTGAGACTCTGGTGATCGGTGTAGATCTCGCAACGTTTACCAAGGAGGTAATGTCGCCAGGTCTTGAGTGCATAGACTACGGCTGCAAGCTCTAGATCATGTGTGGCATAATTCTCCTCATGTGGATGCAACTGTCGAGATGCATAGGCAATCACATGACGATCCTGCATAAGAATGCAACCTAGTCCCTGTCGTGAGGCGTCGCAGTAGATAATAAAGTCTTTAGTGAAATCCGGTGGCACAAGTATGGGAGCAGAAGTCAGGCGTCTTTTCAGTTCCTGAAAACTGTACTCACACTGTGGGGACCACTCAAACTTTTTATCTTTCTTGAGAAGTTCCGTGAGGGGTTTGGCTACTTTGGAGAAGTTTTCAACAAAGCGGCGACAATAGCTGGCTAGACCAAGGAAACTCCTAACTTGTTTCACGGTCTCAGGTGGAGTCCAATCGAGAACGGCTTGAACTCTCTCGGGATTGACAGCAATGCCCTTACCAGAGATTACGTGGCCTAGGTAGGTCACTTCTGGCAACCAAAATTCACACTTGGAGAACTTGGCATAAAGGCGGTGCTCTCTGAGTTTTTCTAACACAAGTCTAAGATGTTCGGCATGCTCTTCCTCGTTCTTCGAGTAAATAAGAATATCATCGAGGTAAACCACGACGAACTTATCTAAGTACTCCATGAAGATCGAGTTCATCAGGCGGGAGAATGTGGCTGGGGCGTTGGTTAGGCCAAAGGACATGACGGTGTACTCGTACTGACCATAACGAGTAACAAAAGCTGTCTTGGGAATGTCCCCATTTCTGATCTTGATTTTGTGGTAGCCTAACCTTAAATCCATCTTGGAGAAGACTGAGGATCCAGCGAGCTGATCATACAGGTCGTTGATCCTGGGAAGCGGATACTTGTTCTTTATCGTGACCAAATTAACGGGACGATAATCTACAACCATCCGGTCCGTACCGTCTTTCTTCTTGACGAAGAGGACGGGGCAAGCCCAAGGAGAAGAACTAGGACGGATGAAACCCTTTTGCAAGGACTCATCGAGTTGTTTCTTAAGCTCGGCTAGTTCTAAGGGTGCCATCTTGTAGGGTCTCCGGGAGATTGGAGCTGTTCTTGGGATAAGGTCTATGACGAACTCTACATCTCTGTCAGGTGGAACACCTGGCAGTTCTTCTGGAAAGACATCCGGAAAGTCACGGACTACTGGGATATCTTCAAGGTCTGGAAGAGGGCTGGCATTAAGAGAATAGAGTTGACGCTTTGCAACTCTAGTGGAGACGATGACTATCTTGCTAGATGGGTGTGTAAGTTGAACAGATCTTGTGTAACAATCAATCTTGGCATGATGAGCTGTCATCCAGTCCATACCCAAGATGATGTTAATATCTGAAGACTTGAGGGCTACAAGTGATGCAAGGAATACAAGTCTGTCAACAAGGATTTCGTTATCATGGCTTACACTAGAGGTTTGCCATTTGGATCCAGGAGTTTGGATGACTAGCGGAGTTGGCATATCACAAAATGATATGTCGTGCAAACGAGCATAGCCTTCAGAAATGAAGGAGTGAGATGCTCCAGTATCAAATAGAACTGATGCTGGGTGACAATTGACAAGGAGTGTGCTAAGAACGACATCTGGATCATCATGAGCGTCTTTAGCTGAGACGTGATGCACACGTCCACGTTCAGTGGGGGCTGACTTGACACTGATCATCTTGCGTGATGGCTTAATACAGCCAACAGTCTCCTCGGGCTGGGGTGGAGCATAACTAGTCTGAGAGCAGTCGCGTGCATAGTGTCCTGGCTTCCCGCATGTGAAGCAAGTCCCTGAGGTTGGACGGGGACCCGCACTGTCAAACGGCCTACCAGTAGACCTGGGTGGAACATACGACGGAGTTGGAGAAGGCATCACATGAGATGACCTCGGTGTATAACCGGAAGGAAGAGCGGAGTTTGGAACCCAAATCCGGCGCTTCTGGGAGCTAGAGCCAGAGGAAGATCCCAAATCACAGGTGTGCTTACGAGACTCCTCGTAAGTGAGTTGAGCTGTCTCTGCATTGATGGCCTTATTCACAAGGGCTTGGAATGTATCACAATGATGCAGGTGAAGATCACGACGCAACTTGGGGTTGAGACCCTTCCGGAACCTAGCTTGCTTCTTGGCGTCCGTGGACACTTCTTCTGTGGCATAGCGGGCAAGGTTCTCGAATTCTCTGCTATAAGCATCAACAGCCAACTTACTCTGGGTGAAACTACAGAACTCTTCTCTCTTGCGATCAAGGAGGGCCTGGGGAATGTGATGCTCACGAAAAGCCTCAGTGAAATCCTTCCAGGTAGGAATCTGGCCAACTGGAAGCATAGCCTCATAGTTCTGCCACCAAAGACTAGCAGGACCTTCTAGGTGATATGTGGCGTAAGTGACCTTGTCATCTTCAGCTACGCTCGCGGAACGCAGCTTATGGGTGATGCTACGGAGCCAGTCATCTGCATCGAGTGGCTCGATGGAATGATGAAAGGTAGGTGGGTGCAAGTGGATAAAGTCATGAATGGTCACAGATCCCTTGAACTGATGTGCGGTATTCTCCTCGATACGTGCCAACAAACGATTAGACTCACGCTTGTTCCTCTCCATCTCTAGCATGAGCTCTAACAACGAAGGTTGGTCAGGAGGATCCTCATCCCTACCATCTCCATGGTTCTGGCTACGAGCGACGGAACTTCACTTAGCCGATGACATCCTGAGAAACGAACCAAGGACGGAATCAGCATCAACTAAAGACTGTGGAATGTAGGACAAGGAGTTAGTATCACTCGAACTCCTTAGGAAAATTACGGCAGCATAACGGTAGTAAAATGCTCAGAATGAGACATCCTACTAGAAATGGGGTAGTACAACAACTCAACATCACCACTCAAGGTTCTGGGATAGTACTAAACAGACTACACCGGAAATACTTAAAACTGGGGATGACTCTGATCAACCAGTCCTATGGGACTACGGAGTAGTAACACGTGATCCTGATAGACGGAAGAGAAAGCCTAGTTCCTTAACCCCGTAGGAAAGATAGGATGACTCAGATCAGAAGGCCATGAGGTAAAGGAGTAAAAAGAGCCTTACGTTCCTTCCCACAATCAATTCCCTTACATAACTAAAGAATTTCTAGACTCAACTTCGACCAGTATGGCTTGGTAAACCTACAGGCAGTCAGGCTCTGATACCAAAGCTGTCAGGACCCCGACTCGATGTCACATCGATCTAGCCGGTAACACCTCATATCACTTTGCGGCCTCACGCACGGTATCCCCACGGGTGTCGTCTTACCTTTTCCCGGGACCGTTTGCGCCTTTTGGCTCACGTATATGATAGTGTCGCTAGCATCCATATGATAAGGAGCCCGGGCTGACATGACTAGTCGTAAACCCAAAGTGGCACAGACTTACAGGGACAGGCATCCATGACCCAGCTTCGAACGTGTCGGTCATCAGCAAGTGGGTCCGGGCTATAGCACTGGGCTAGCAGGACTCCGGTAAACCGGGCTGTAGCGGGCTAACAGGACTCCGGTACCCAAAGCGTGACATTTCCGCGAAGGGACAGACACAGGAACGAAGAAGGACACATGCCGGCCAGCCTAAGTGTTCCAGAGCAGTAGCAAGCTACCATGGCTCAGCGGTAACACTAGGAGACATTTCCCGGTAAGAGAGGCTACTAAAGATAAACAACTAGATAGTCAGATCCCACACATAGCACTACACATTACACGTACGCATAACATGCAAGTATGTGCTGTACAACATGGCATCACAGCATAACTCAACAATCATATAGATAAAAGCTCAGAAGAGCCATCATAGCATTTATTGCAAACAGGGGTCGCAAGACCCGTCATACAGAGCATACAAGCAACAAGCGGAAGCATTACATGTCTGGGTATAGACATCTACAAATGAAAAAGGCTGGAAGCCTGACTATCTACAACATCCGATCAAGATCGTAGCTGAGGTACTAGCTACTAGTCGAAGTCCACAAGAACACTAGTAAGACCGAAGTCTCCGCTGCAAAAACATAAATAAAGCAACATGAGTACAAAGGTACTCAGCAAGACTTACATCAGATCCTATCATACATGCATCTGTATCAAGAGATAATGTGGAGTTTAGTTGCAGCAAGCCAGCTTTGACTCTGTGGCTATCCTGTTCTACGACTACCAGAAACTTTTGAGGTGAAACAACGAACACGAGTCCACTAATCACCATACAATACACTACTATGGATTCATCCCCGTCTCCCTACGAGAAGGCCATCCATAGCACTCACACTTGTCTTGAGCATTTTATAGTATCCACTTCAAGTTGTCTATGTACCATGTAAGCATCCAAGAAGTCCATAACCGCGGACCCGGCTATTCGAATAGATCATGTTAACCCTGCAGGGGTGTACTTCTTCACACACGCTCTCGCCACTTACCGCCATGTACACGTCATGTATCTCGGCAACCTTCAAGCGGAAGCCTGGCGAGGGTGTCGGCCACGACCTGACTAACCACACAAGACTCTAGTCCAGGTTTATCGCCTATTCGGGTTCCATCCGCAAGGAGATCCGGCCGGGGTGTCGCTCACGGCCCCAAACGATGTGAGCAGGGTTCCCGAGCCCACCAACCGGGTGCCACTCGGTACACCGTGCCACGTGTGCCTAGTCTGTCCCAAGCCCACCCTGCCGGGTGCCACTTGGTAGAAGAATAGCACTACCTACAAACACCAGAAACTAGTTGTGACTCCTGGACAGAGACCAAGTTGGTTAATAAGTCGAGAGGGGTCGAGTTACCGGAACCCAATGTGTGGTAGTATCGAGTCATTGGACAACATACACAGAACTCAGTGCTTAAGGACGGTTCCAGTGAGACAACCCACCATGTACTCCTACATGGCCTCTCACCGCTACCTTTACCAAATCATGTTCACACACTTCACTCTCAGCATCAGAACATATCGTAACACTCCAATTCATTCCCAATGAACCAGACCTGACACAACTCTAAGCAATAGCAGGCATAGCATGGTAGGAACACAACAATGGCTTCAATCAACTCCTACACATGCTAGTGGGTTTCAACTATTTACTGTGGCAATGACAGGTCATGCAGAGGAATGGGTTCAACTACCGCAGCACAAAGTAGCAGATGAATCGTTGTTGTCCTAATGCAATAACTGAGAGCAGGAGCGAGAGAGTAGGGTTTTATCGAAATGAACAAGGGGGTTTGCTTGCCTGGTAAATCAACAAGGGAGGCACTGCTTCACAGACAGGTACTCTGGAACGTCTCCGGAGCAGGACCTATCGAGAAGGAACGGTGCCGGCAATCAATACACAATCATATGCAACAATATGATGCATGAACATGGCATGTAGATGTGATGCTGTTGAGCTAATGCAACTAGTGTTCAATTGGTTTGAAGTCCATTTGAACCAAGGGTTCAAATGCATTTCTAAATTAGGTCTCTTATATATGCCATAATGTGTTTTCTCATATTCAGCATGTATAGGTTGGTTTGTCATGCATGAAACTAGTACAGATGGAAAGATTGCATTTTTCTGATAATTTTTCATATATAAATTATTTTAATCTGAGCTACGGTTGAATTGTTATGAATTTTTGAAGATTAAATCATTTTCTGGATTTTCTGAATTATTTTAATTCCAGAAAATGTGTAATTGTGTCAGCATGACGTCATCATTGCATCAGCGGTCAACGCGGCTGTCCAGGTCAAACCTGACGTGTGGGACCCACACGTCAGTGACAGGGGTTTAACAGGGGTTATTTTAATTTAATTAAATGGTTAGGGGGGGGTCGGGCCCACTGTCAGTGTCAGGGGGGGTTAGTTAACGGTGATTAGCACTAAGCTAATCACCTGATGGGCCGGCCCCACCTGGCAGGGCTCAGGCGACGGGGGCTCGTCGCCGGCGACCTCTGGACGCGGCGGAGTCCGCGCCACAGGCTACGGGGACGGCGTCGGAGAGCACCGGGGCATAGCCCGGGCTCTCGCGCATCTGGTAGGGTAGGTGGAAGCAGCGGGGGAGGCCGGAGCTCGCCGGAGCGAAGCTCGGGGCGGCGGCCGGAGTTCGGCCGCGAGCGGGATCGGGCTGCGGGGCACGGGGAGGCCACCTGAGGGGCTCGGCGGCACCCTCGTGGCACCAGGAGCGCGAAGGGGGGCTTGGTTTGGGCGGAGGCGGGCCGAGACGGCGACGGCGACATGGACGGCGGCGAGAGGCTTCGGCCGTGGTGGGGAGCGGCGCTACGGCACGGGAACGGGAGGGAGAAGAGAGGGGAACGGCGGCGGAGCTCACCGCGATCACGCAGAGCAGCACAGCGGGGTCGGGGAGGACCTGGTGACAGCGAATCGACGTCGGCGGACGGCGGAGCCCGAGGAGGAAGACGGTGGCGATAGCGGCGATGGAGGCCGTCCGGAGGTGCGTGGCTTGACGAGGAGGTAGAGGGGGTCGCGGCGGAGCTCGGGGGCTCTACGGAGGGGCGAGGGGACGGCGGGGAGCGCGTCGGTGACGAGCTGCGGCGG
>NC_057801.1:530763554-530778977 GCF_018294505.1 Triticum aestivum | reverse complement strand
GATAGCGGCGATGAAGGTCGTCCGGAGGTGCGTGGCTTGACGAGGAGGTAGAGGGGGTCGCGGCGGAGCTCGGGGGCTCTACGGAGGGGCGAGGGGACGGCGGGGAGCGCGTCGGTGACGAGCTGCGGCGGCGGCAGTGCTTCGGGTGAGAGGGAGAGAGAGCAGGGGGAGAGGGGGAGGGCGAGGGAGAGTGAGAGCGGTGCGGGCAGCTGCGTGGCGACGTCCGGGGCATCGAGGGCGAGAGAAGGAAGCAGGAGGTGGCCAGCAGGGGGGAGGTGGCGCGCGCGCGTGCCGGCGAGCGTCGGGCACACGCCCGTCCTCCTGGCAGAGGAGGAAGGCGACAGGGGAGGGAGGCCAGGCGGGCTGGGCCGCCTCCTGGCTGGGCCGGCCTGCTGCTGGTGGGCTGCGCAGGGGAGGGGAGGCCCAGGTAAGTTTCTCTCCCCTTTTCTGTTTTCTTTTTTAATTTTCTGACATTTGTTTGATTTAATAAATATATTAAATCATTTAATTTTATTATGCCAATTTTGCAGGAGCTGGATATATTATTCCAGAGCTCTCTTATAAATGGCATAATTTTTGGGCCATATTTCATATATATAGAAATATATTTCCAATGCAAATATTTATCGAATTAATCCAAATGGAGAAAATAAAATGTCCATGAGCTCCTAAAAATATTGTTTTGATTTTTATCTCTGTCCAATATTTTCAGAGGGCAACATGAGCATTTTCTTGGATCCTTCTTGGAGAAATTTTATTTGGGTCATTTTCAAAAATGATTCTGAGGGTTCCTCCAATCCTCATTTCAAATTTAAATGAAATTTAAATATGATGCACAAATAGCTAGCTAGCCTAGGTCATACCAGACTAGGGATGTGACAATTGTCTTGATAACCCTACACAGGTAGTAATGGTAAATTCTCTCTATAGATATGATAAAGTTGAAATACCCTCTACTAAATTTCATAGCCCATGCTTAGATGAATTTGATGACTTTATGGCTAGACAGGAAAGTTTTAATGCTTATGTTGGTAGAGAGTTAAAGAATAATGCTTTCGAGATAGGAGGCGTAGGTGATAATCTAGCTAGGGTTAAAGATGAACTTCACCACATTAGAAAATATGCTTCTATGTTTGCTACTCAAGCTGAGCAAGTACTTAAAGCTCAAAATGATTTTCTTGATGAATTAAATAATAAAAATGACTTTGATGTTAGAGTGGCTACTAGGACTCGTAGAATGACTAAGGAACCTTTGTATCCTGAAGGCCACCCTAAGAGAATCGAGCAAGATTCTCAGAGAAACAACTTGGAGGCACCTAGTTCTTCTAAAAAGAAGAAAAAGAAAGATGATAGAACTTTGCATGCTTCTAGTGAACCTACTGTAGACACAACTAAGAATCCCAATGATATTTCTATTTCTGATGTTGAAACACAATCAGGTGATGAACATGAACCTAGTGAGAATGTTAATGATAATGTTGATGTTGATGCTCAACCTAGCAAAGACAATGATGTAGAGATTGAACCCGCTGTTGATCTTGATAACCCACAATCAAAGAATCAGCGTTATGATAAGAGAGATTTTGTTGCTAGGAAGCACGGTAAAGAAAGAGAACCATTGGTTCAGAAACCCATGCCCTTTCCTCCTAAACCATCCAAGTCAAAGGATGATGAGGATTTTGAGCGCTTTGCTGAAATGATTAGACATATTTTCTGACGTATGCGCTTAACTGATATGCTGAAAGTAAATCCTTATGCTAAGTATATGAAGGATATCATTACAAATAAAAGAAAGATACTGGAATCTGAAATTTCCACCATGCTGCTAATTACACTTTTAAGGGTGGAATACCAAAGAAATTTGGAGATCCGGGTGTGCCAACTATACCATGCTCTATTAAAAGAAATTATGTTAGAACTGCTTTATGTGATCTTGGAGCAGGTGTTAGTGTTATGCCTCTCTCTTTATATCGTAGACTTGAATTGAATAAGTTGACACCTACTAAAATATCTTTGCAAATGGCCGATAAATCAATTGCTATACCTGTCGGTATTTGTGAGGATGTGCCTGTTGTGGTTGCAAATGTCACTATCTTAACGGACTTTGTTATTCTTGATATTCCCGAGGATGATAGTATGTCTATTATCCTTGGTAGACATTTTCTTAATACTGCAGGGGCTGTTATTGATTGCAACAAAGGTAATGCCACTTTTCATGTTAATGGTAATGAGCATACGGTACACTTTCCGAGGAAACAATCTCAAGTTCATAGCATAAATTCTATTGAAAAAGTTCCAACTATCATTTTTGGAGGTTTTGAATTTCCTCTTCCCACAGTCAAGAAAAAGTGTGATATTCTTATTGTTGGGGATTTTCATATCCCCTTTGAGGTAACTTAGTGTTATTCGAAATTTCTCCGGTTCCGTGTTAATCGGAATGAGTTTGTTAACAAGACTTGATCAACCTTGTTAGTGTATTCACTTTGATGATCACGAGATGGATGAAACTAGAAGGCAAAACCTTCTGTACCCACTTTTTACTTTCTGTTATTTAGAATAAATAAAGAAAAAATAGTATTATCTGTCTGTTTTCTGAATTATCCGTGCATTAAAAAATAGTCCGAAAATAAAAGTGCTCCAAATGCCCTGCAAATTTAATATGATTTTTTCTGGAATATTTGAGGATTTTAGGCACTGAAAACACTGCAGGAGGGGCAAGCACTAGGCCACGAGAGAGGAGGGCGCCCCCCTCCTATAGGGCGCGCCCCTTGTCTCATGGGCCCCTGGTGGCTCCCCTCCACTTATGCCAGCACCCACACACTTCATCTTCTACCCCAAAAAATCCCCATCCAGCTCAAGCATGAGTTATAGCTCATTTTGCTGCGATTTTCGATCTCTTAGCTCAAAGCTCCATTCGCCAAACTGCTTTGGGAGATTGTTGCTTGGTATGTGACCTCCGTTGGTCCAATTAGTTTTTGTTCTAGTGTTTTATTCATTGCAAATTTTTGCTGCATAGGTGACCATGTTCTTGAGCTTGCATGTTAAATTTTTGAGGTCCCAAGCAATTCCAATGCATGATATAGGCTCTAGGCACTTGTAGGAGTAGTTGCTATCAATCTTGTTTAGTTTTATCCACTTTTATTTCGAAGTTACTAAAATTTTAGAAATTTTCAGAAAAAGAAATATGCTTAGAAGAATGTACCAAGGAGGTTCCTCGGCAAAGAAAGGAGGTTCCTAGGCACTTATATGTATGTACATGTTCGCGACCAGAATGACAACACTACATACGCTCCGACCAGGTGGATCCCGACTGTCAGGCACTTCCTTGCGTGCAAAGATGTAGCTGGTGGGTCTCAGCAGTCAGGGGGGCGAATCGTTTTTTTTGCCCGGACGCACTTCCTTGCGTGCGAAGATGTAGCTGGTGGGTCTCAGCAGTCAGGGGGGTGAATCGTTTTTTTTTGCCCGGATGCACTTCCTTGCGTGCGAAGATGTAGCTGGTGGGTCCCAGCAGTCAGGGGGGTGAATCATTTTTTCGTGAAATATGGTGGCCCATCCGGTGGGTCCTCGCTGTAAGGTGGAGGAATAATTATTTTGCACGTAATAAGGAGGCACTTCCTTGCTGTGGCCGTGGACCAAGCTGTCAGCCTCTCCACGTACAGTCCACGTCCGATGGAAGCCGTTCCTTGACCATGTTGACCACGCCGTGCCGAGAGCACCAGGGCGGTGGACCACGGCGAGGCCTAGGAAGGGGACGAAGCAGAGACGTGGAACACGCGGCAGTGGATGCCCACGCGTAGAGGAGTACGAGGGTTCACTAGTTTGCTGCGGTGTGAGGCTGTCGTCGCCGCAGAATAATAGGGGGTGTGGGTGAGTAGAGGGATGGCCTGGCCAGCGGTGGGAGTAGTAGGGGGCGGTGAGGCCTCCGCCGCATCGCAGCCGGCCACGGGAGGCAGGAGCACGAGGCACGACTGGTGCTGGTTTGGGCGGCTGGAGCAAGAAGACCAGAGGTTGAAGAAGCACTACGGCCGTTGGATGGACATCGTATGGTCACTCGAGCTAGAATCGTGCATATTGACTAAGTGGACAAAGCCCTCCGTCCCCGTCAACTTAGTAGGCCCACAAGTCAGCCTGCCACTATACTGGGTCCCAGCTAACAGGCGGAGTATTCATTTTTTTGTGCGTAATAAGGAGGCACTTCCTTGCATGCGAAGATATAGCTGGTGGGTCCGAGCTGTCAGCGGCGGTAAAGTTTTTTTTGCAAAATACAGAGGCCCTTTCGGTGGGTCCCTGATGTTAGGTGGAAGAATCATTATTTTGCGCGTAATAAGGAGGCATTTCCTTGCGTGCGGCTGTGGACCAGGCTGTCGGCCTCTCCACGTACAGTCCACTTCATATGCATGTCGGTCGTTGACCCGGTTGACCAGGCCGCGCTGAGAGCACCAGGGCAGTGGACGACGGTGAGGGCTAGGAAGGGAACGACACGGAGGCAGGAAGATTCGTCAGTTGTTTCCCATGCGGAGGGGAGTGTGATTGTACGAGGGTTTACTGGTTCGTCTGCCGTCACCGGAGAATAACAGCAGGTATGGGTTAATAGAGGGATGGCTAGGCCAGTGATGGGAGTATGGTGGGGCGGTGAGGCCTGCGCGGCAGCAGAGCTGGCCGCAGGGTGGAGGGAGCAGGCAGTCCCGCTGGCGCTTGTTTGAGCGGCTGGAGCAGGAAGAGCAGAGATTGAAGAAGCACGACGGCCATTGGATGGCCATCCAACAGTCACTGCTTGTGCGTCAACCTTTTTTTAGGAAAGCCTCAAATCTGTGGAAAACAGCATACATCCCATCTGCCATTATTTCTAATAATTTACAGCCCATTTGTAATTCTTAAGGATTTTTTTGGAGCCCATATTCTTTTTGTTAGCATTACACCCCATATTGTGGCCACGGTTAAAAAATTATACGAAATTTTGCATATTTCGGTGCGGTCTGAACTGTTTTTAATCCCGAAATTTCGACTCACATTCAAACTGATTTTAAAAATAATTGTATATCAATATAAAATCCAACAAATTCTCCAATCATAAAAATTAATGTAATTTAAAATCTCGAAATGAAAAAAAAGATATTTGAAACTAATTGCCGATTTGATGTGTTTTAAAAATGTACAACCCATTTCTCATTACTGATGGGCCATTTTCTCGGCCAACCGAATGAAAGCTCTCCTCCTCTTGAAAGATTTGCAGCCCAATAGGCCTGACAAAGCGACTTACTTGGCAAATCACAAAAAAACTGGGCTTTGGCCGTGGAACCAGCTGTCAGCCTCTCCACGTACAGTACTCTTCCGATGGAAGTCGTTCCTTGACCATGTTGACCACGCCGCGCGGAGAGCACCACGGTGGTGGACGACGGCGAGGCCTAGGAAGGGGAAGACGCACAGCTGGGGAAGACACGGCAGTGGAAGCCCGCGCGGAGAGGAGTACGAGGCTTCACTGGTTCGGCTGCGGTGTGAGGCTGCCGTCGCCGCAGGGCCTGGCCAGCGGTGGGAATAGTAGGGGCGGTGAGGCCTCCGCGGCAGCACAGCCGGCCACGGGAGGCAGTAGCATGAGGCACGACCGGCGCTGGTTTGGGCGGCTGCAGCAAGAAGACCAGAGGTTGAAGAAGCACTACGGCCATTGGATGGACATCGTACGGTCACTGGAGCTAGAATTGGTCATATTGACTAAGTTGACAAAGCCCTTCGTCCCCGTCAACTTAGTAGGCCCACAAATCAGCCTCCCACCATGGTGGGTCCCAGCTAGTAGGGGGAGTATTCATTTTTTTGTGCGTAATAAGGAGGCACTTCCGGTGGGTCCGAGCTGACAGCGGGGGGGATGTTTTTTCGCGAAATATGGTGGCCCGTCAGGTGGGACCCAGCAGTCAGGGGGCAATTTTTTTTTGCAAAATACGGTGGCCCGTCCAGTGGGTCCCTGCTGTCAGTTGGAGGAATCATTATTTTCCGCGTAATAAGGAGGCACTTGCTGCGGCCGTGGATCCAGCTGAGATTCTCCACGTACAGTATACTTCCGATGGAAGTCGTTCCTTGACCACGTTGACCTCGCCGCGTTTCGTTGCATGCATGCATCCATGGGTGTGGTGCGTCCCCACTGTCAGCCTCTCACGTACAGTCATCTTCCGACGACTCTCGGTTGGTGACCACGTTGACCACGTCATGCCGAGCGCATCCAGACTGGAACGACCCGGAGATGGGGAAGACGGGGCAGTGGAGTTGCAGATGGAGAGGAGTGGGAAACTTCACTCGTTCGGGTGCGCGGCAGCACAGCCACGGTGTCGCCCACGAGAGATAGGAAGAAGAACAGAGGTTGAAGAAGGAGCACGGCTGTTGGATTAACATCCAACGGTCCAGTTGCTAGAATCACTTGTTGATTAAGTTAACAAAGCTGTCCGTACACGTCTTCTTAGTAGGCCCACAAATCAGTCACCAAATCTGACGGGTCCCAACTGTCAACGGGATGAATAATTTTTTTCACAAAACAAGGAGGCACTTCCTTTCGTGCGAAGATATAGCCGGTGGGTCCCAGCTGTCAGGTGGAGGAAACATTTTTTTCAGCTTAATAAGGAGGAAATTTCCTTGCGTGCGATCATGGACCTCGTGGGTCCCAGCTGTCGGGCTCGCAACATACAGTCCTCTTCCAATGACTCTCGTTTGTTGACCATGCTGCACCGAACACAGCGAGGCGGTGGACTACGGCGAGGCCCCGGACGGGAATGACTCGGAGATGGGAAAATGCGGTAGTGGAGTCACAGATTGAGAGGAGGAGAAGGGTTATAACTGGTTCTATTGTGGCGTGGGGCTGTAGTCTGTGGAGAATAACAAGAGGTGTCGAGGGGTGGAGGGATAGCCTGGCCGGTGGTGGGGTAGCGCTTCACAGCGATGCTTGCTAAGCAGAGCTGCTAGCCGCCGGAGGCCGGACCAGGCATTCCCGGCGATGCTGGAGGAAGAAGACGAGAGATTGAAGGTGCATGCCGGCCGTTGGATATAAATCCAATGGCTGTGGATGACACAATCATTTGTTGACCAAGTTGACAATGCCCTGCGTAGGCTTCGACCTATTGGTCCACATGTCAGCCTGCAAAAATGTGGCATATATTTAACCCATGTTTTCTATAATGTACAGTCCATTTGCTGGGCTGGGTGAACAAATAATTTCGCGTCAATCAGGCCCATTTATATTTTCTATGAAATCCCAGCACATTTGCACTTCCTTGAAATACACGTATTAGGTTGGCTTGTTATATATATAATGTTATGTTAGAAGGAGCAATTAATATCAAAGAATAAACCGGAGAGGCACATTTTTTATATATATACAATTAAGAAATTAGTGATTTATTGCTCAAAATAAAAATGAGTGCGTTATTATTAAATTGGTCCTTAAAATCTTCGCAAGCTTTTGTACGCAATCACCAGGATTTTCCTTGCCTGTGGGTCAAAAACAACCAGGATTTTTGTTAAACATTTACTTTTATAAGTTAATGACATGTGAGATGTTTTTATAATCTATATATATGTCTCTATAAAATATACGATAACAGTAATAATATAAATATATATAATGTGGTTAGAAGGGAAAACATAAATTGGACACATCATTACTTTTATAAGAGACCTGCGTTTTATACCCGACAGTAGGCATACTAACAAGTTCACACACAAATACAACAGAAAAGGTAAACATTCATATCAAACTCAGGTTCACAGGACACGTTCATATTCATAGCCAACATTCACTATAAACAACTCAAAAGATTCATATATACACAAGCTCAGCATATTTATGCATCCAAATGATTGATAGATCACATGACAATATTCATACATAATTCACAAAAAGATTCAGATATACACATGTTCAGTATGTTTATGCATCCAAATGATTGAGATCACAACCAATATGATCCATGGACGAACTTTAATTACCTAGGGTACAGACTGGTAAATGGTGTTCAATTGGAGGTACTTCTTGCTAAAATTAGTTCTTGTACGAGTAAACTTTCGAGTACATAAGAGGCAGCACAGACTATCTGAACTTTGCTTGTAGGTTTATCCTCAAATAGTGGCCTCGTGCCGAGGGAGGTTTGAGCAACTTGGCCACTACTTTCATCCAACTAGTTTACTGGCTCATCTTGGTCCTGTATCTCGCCAAACTTCTACATTGTAGACGAGAAAGGAGGCGGTTGAGAAAATGAACCACCCAAATTTTTTGTGCAGTTCAACTGAAATGGAGCATCCTTGGCGTGCAGACTGATTAAGTGCCAGATGAATATATGCGTCAACCAACTTGTCTGGAATCTTTAGACTCCATTTCATATAGTTCGCTACCATATGTGCCGATAACCAAAAGGTACAAGTTGGGACCAAAGACTGGACTGTGTTTTTCTGGGCTATGCACCAAGCAATATTTTTGGCGTTCACTCTCCTAATACTTGGAGTTTGACAATTGGTTAACGCCGGTTGTTACTCGAATGAATATAGGCACTTCTTGTCAAAATCGATGCTTGTCTGAGTGAACTTTGGAGTACATAGCAGCAGCATAAGTACCTGTCCATCTGATTATTTTGTGCAGTTCTACTGAAATCACCCGATGTAATGATTGGCCTGCGAGTTCAGGCTCCAAATTACTCCTTTATGAAATCGGCAAACAGTAGCACAATACCAAATTACCAATACATATGACAGGCACAGTAATCAGGATAAAGACCAGTACCAACCTGTGTGAGGTAGCATATCAATTACTATTTCCTTTGACTGGAAGTCGAGATAAGCCAAGCGACTGACAGCAAAGGAAGAAAGCAAGCAGAGATTAGCGACTGACAGGAAAGGACGGAAGCTGTCGAGGCAATGAAGCACCCAAAGTTTTTGTGCAGTTCCACCAAAATCGAGCATCCCTTTGGCACATATATTGAGAGAGTGAGATTACTGTAATAGTGGGACTAGTTGACGAAACATACACTAACAAATAGAAGCACCCTCATTATCTTAATCTGTAAAGTTAGCAACATAGTAGTCTTGCTTAAAGAGAGGTATTAGTTTATTTAATCAGTGCCAATTAGCTCAACTCAACACTCAAAGCATTGCCATTTATCATAGGTTGGAAAACTTAAAAGTGCAAAGATAAAGGAGTTTCTCATGACAGTAGCACGATACAAATAGAGATGAAAGTAAACTAATATGGATGAAGGCCTTAGGCCCATACCAACCTGAGAAGAAAGCTTATTCATGTAGTACCATAAGAGATGATAGAGCACTCACTTGAATCACACAATAGTATATATTTTTGTGCACTTCAAATGTATGGTTCAAATCACTCTTGTTTACCAGTGCTGAGATTATATCGAAAGATTATCAAGAACTTCCAGCAGAGTTAAAGCACTGGCTGGGATACAGTTCATTGTATTGTCTTGTGTAGTTCCAGTAAAATGTATGATTGGCACAACATGATCCCTGTTTACACAAGTAGGAACAAGGTGAAACCTTCATTAGCTTAGTGAGAAAGGATAGGAAGACATTAGCATATTACTCAAACAGTAGCATCAAATTCATGATGGACAATACGCAAAACATTGCCTCATTGAACCAATGGCAATAAATTGACATGCAAAACAATAGCACTATTATGTCATGACACTAATAATATTCCCTCCCTGCTGCACCACATGATTCACCTCCATAGACAAACATTCACACGTACATGATTCAGCATAGGGTCCTACTAAAGATTTGTTTAACTCCAACAGGAAAATTAGGCAGTAATAAATTAGTGGTACTTAAGCACTCCTAATTAATTAAGTGCGACAGCAGAAGTGGAAGGGATCCCTGGAGGATCGTCTCACATGTAAGGTAGTCGTTGCCGGAGCCCTTGAATAGCCTTGACTGAGGCCTCTGGCTTCAGCAAGATCGCCTTGGCACTATTCATTCTTCTTCTTCTTCCTCTTCATGCTCTGTTTCTCTTTCTCCTCACCAGGTGGTGAAACCAAGTACATGATTGGCCTTCTAATTCATAATTGGTTTTCTCAGTGAGGGAGTACAAGTGTACTAGTAAAAAACAGCATTATTTTCTCATGGCAGTCGGAAAATAGAGATGAACACATGCATTAAATATCATTCTTACCTAAAGGAAAGTTATGGCACCAATATAGATGATGAGGATTGGAAGACAGGTCTCCCTTTGTGCAGTTCCACCAAAATGAACCAACTGTTCCATTCTGACATTCCAGTTAAACAACACAAATGTCACTTCTTTTCAGAAGAGTTTTGTGCAGTGCACCAAAAGGTCACAACAGCAACCAGGTGAATTGGATATCCCTGTTTGCACAAAAAGGCACAGAGGAAACAGTCAGAGTCTCAAACAATTACAGGCAAAAACATTTGGCTAAACTTGTCAGAGTCTCAAACAATTACAGGCAAAAACAGTGGCATGGCTTCATTTTTACCTGGGACATTATATTAAGAACAGCTAAGGCTGCGTTCGGTTCACAGGTTTGGTGCAGGATTTTCGTAGGAACACAATTTCCTACGGTATTCTTTCCCTTCCAACCGTTCGGATTAGAAACATCCACGCGCTGCTCATTTTTTGGGTGGAAGCCCGAGGAAGGCGCTCACTGCCATGCGTTAGACAGGTTGTTGTGCTGTGTTTGCCGGAATAAAAAATCAACCTATGTGTGGTACATGAGGTGAGGACAAGAGTAGTCACTGTGCAGCTGAATAAACAAATATCATCTCATACTGCCAAGTATGCTACTCTAAAAAAACAAATCTGTACATTTCGTAGTCCATCCGAACGCATTCTCTTGAGAGTTTCCTCCGGTTCGCTGTTCCATAGTTTTATACCTACATTCCTTTCCTATTCCTCTATTTTCATCAAGACCTATGTTTTCTGCCCCTTTATTCCGACCGGAGCCTAAATATTTGGTATAAGGGCATGGGACAGTGGGTGCACCAGCAGTACAACACCATGTACGTAAACGGGGGTATAAAGTGGTGATTCATAGTTTGTTGCCCCAAGAAACAAACATCCAAGAAACATATCTGGGTTGGTCCCATTTTTGTTCACTCTAGCCAGCTACTCCTATGTGTGGATAGCAAATCTAGTCCTGGTCATACCACTGTGTACAGTGTTACCCCTATATTTCCCTTTTCGACCAGAGACCGGTTGGATGACCAGTCTGTACTACTTTCATCCCCTTTCCTTCCTATTTGTACCAAGTCCGATGTACATACTAAATTCCACCACCCCCACTTTATTTCAATGACAAGAATTTTCGGACGGAGGGAGTACAAGATTCGACTCCATGAAGTAGCTTTACCTCTAATAATAGAAGAAAAAAATAGGTGACGTTGGACCATCCGATCGAGAGGGGCTGAGAGGTAGAAAATGATGCACATGCAGCGACGTAGCGAGTTGGGGAAGTAGAGCTAAGGCGGTTTCGAACGAAGATATACCTGAAGGTCGTCGGGATGTTGATAGGTGGGCGGCGGGAGGCCGGATCCGCCCTGTCGGATTTCGGGTTCCGGCAGACCCTTGAGGTTCGAACACTGGGGTGCACGCGGAGATTTCACCCTCTGCCTACTTGCTCATCGCCAAATCGCTAGGATCTAAACTACGGAAGAAACAACACAAGAGACACAGAGTTTATACTGGTTCAGGCCACCATTATGGTGTAATACCCTACTCCAGTGTGTGTTGTGGTGGATTGCCTCTTGGGCTGGTGATGAACAATACAAGGAAGAACAGCCTCGCGAGGGTCTGTTCTTGGTTGGTGCTAGTTGGTTCTGCTCTTGGATTCTCGATCAGGTCCAACCCCCTCTATCCCGGGGGTGGCTAGTCCTATTTATAGGCAAAGGCCCTGGGCCTCTTCCCAAATATTGAGCGGGAAGGGCGCCAACAATTGGCCATTTTGAAGGGGAACATGTGGTACACTTATCCTGACTAAAGTTGGTCCTCGCCTGCCAAAGGCCCTGGTGGTGACGCCAGCTTGGGCTCCACAATGACTTCCTCCCTGCCGTTGGGCGGGTCTTGGTCTTGTAGCACCGAAATGGATGCCTTTGCTTGATGCTCTCGCCTGCGCTTGCTCCCTTTGCACCAAAGAGGAAAGGAGGACACTGCGCGGGCTGGCGCCCGACTGGCGCTCCTGGTCGTCATGGCTTGCGTCACGGGCACCTCGCGAGGTACCCCACCTTGAACTCTCCGCCTCCTCGCGAGCCATCCTGATGAGGCCGTGCCTGAGGAAACCCTTGTCGTCTGCCCCGCGAGGCTTGGCCCCTCGCGAGGGTCTTGAGCTTGAGTCGATGAAGATGGGCCGCGCTGGGCCCCCTTCCAGCCACGCCGCAGGCCGTAGGCAGGCAAGTCTGGGGACCCCCATTCCCAGAACACCGACAGTAGCCCCCGGGCCCACGGCGCGCCCGGACTTGGCCGAGCAGAGAGGCGAAAGGGCAAGTGTGAAGCGTCGCGGGCCCTAACAGCCTGCGGCCTAGGGCGCTGCGTGGCGGTTGATTGGACGTGGGCGCCTCCACATCCCCACAACGCCTCGGTGTCCGCATGGATTTGACAAGTCCCTGCATGCAAAGCTGGTTATGATTACCTGCGATCGTGGAGGTCGACGGTTGGCCTTCACCGGCTAAAAGTACGGAACGGCGAGCGCCCTCCAGTCTACTCCTTCTGCTTCTCTTTCTTCTTCATGGCTCCGCCAAGGAAGTTCTCGGCCGCAGAGAAAGGAAAGGCTCGCCAGGTTGAGTCGGCCTCTCCCCCGCCCAAGCGCGGTCGAGGCCGCCCAGCAAGCACCCGGTGGCCTCCACGGCGGCCCCCTCGCAAGCACCCAGTGGTCGCGGAGGTGGCTCTCTGCGCGGTGATGGGCGGCTGGCCGTGGCCGGGGGGCGTGCTCCGGCCGTGCGGCCCCCCAGGTCACACTTCCATACCGCAGAGGTGCTGCCAGAGTTCATTGTGTGGGTGGCGGAGCCAACTAGCTCCCGGCTTCAGCTCCCTCACTTCCTCCTAGGTGAGCTCCCAGCTGGCACCCTGGGCGGCCTCTGGATCCAGGCAGACGGCTGCCACAGACGGGCCTCGTGGGCTTCGTTGGAGGTCTCCATAGCCGGGAGCCTGGCCTTGACCTGCGGCTCGCAGACGTTTGCCCGCGCGCGTGGCCTGCGCCGCTGGTGCACTCTACAATTCATGTTCGACGGTGATGCCACCCTCTACATGAGGGTGTTTGGGGAAGATGGTCGCCGTGCTGGGTGCTGCCCTGAAGACGATGACCATGGCCGGGGGCCCAGCCCCGGCGAGGATGGAGAGGACAGTGCGCGCGTGGTTGGCGGCGCCCAGGGTTCCCCAAGCTTCACCAGTTCTTCTTCGGGCAGTGACTCTTCCAGCAGCGGCCGCAGTCAACCTTCACGCCGGCGTGCCTGCCTGGAGGGTGGTGGCGGATCTGCCCGCTGCCATGTCTCGGTGAAGCGTGAGAGGGAGTCCGCCTAAGCTCCGAAGGCGGGTCGAGTCTTCCCTGAGGGCCGGCGCCGGGCGAGCTTCGCGAGATTTGCCCTTTCTTTTCCTTTTTTCTGCGCAGAAAGACAGTAGTGTGGGGCCCTGTTGGGGCGTGTTTGGGGTACCGCTGTTAATCATCGTACTGTTCCCATTATTTTAGTATTGTTCTCTCCGGCCGCACGTTCGTGCGTAGGTAATCCCCTGCCTCAGCCGTGGGGGCAACCGACCTAGGCCCTGTATTCGTGTCGTGATGCCCGTGAGGCACGGACCGGAGGGGTGCTCCTGTAGAGAGCCTGGGTTGAGGAAACCTTGAACGATAAGGGCAGAGAGAGAGACTCGCGAGCGAGTCCTGGCTGCTCCCTCGTGAGGCCTCGTGTGAGAGAAATCGAGGCAGGAGAGCGAAAAGTCGAAGAGCCACAACTCGAAGGCAACAACTTCAATAAAACTTCAAATAAGAGCGAACAAGCCAACTGCAGAAAGCAAATGAAAAAGCCGCATCCGGCACCTAATCTAGTCTTCGACGTCTTCTCACCAGCGCGGAGGTAAGTGCTACCACTGGGCGTGGGAGGGAGCCCTAGGGCCTGAGACCGGCGCTCCTGAGACTCCGGGGCGTGTACAGCCCCAACTTATTATTACGTGAGAGTGTCACGGGCGGCGAGCTTCATAGGCATTAGCCTTCTTCACAGGCTCCGGGCCTTTCTTGGGGGAGACAAGCTTCACGGGCATTGGCCCTCTTCACAGGCTCCGGGCCTTTTCCAAAACACATCAGCTTCACACGCGTTCGCCTTCTTCACAGGCTCTAGGCCTTTTCCAAAAAGATGAGCTTCACAGGCATTCGCCTTCTTCACAGGCTCTGGGCCTTTCCCAAAAAGATGAGCTTCACAGGCATTCGCCTTCTTCGCAGGCTCTGGGCCTTTTCCAAAAAGATGAGCTTCACAGGCATTTGCCTTCTTCACAGGCTCTGGGCCTTTTCCAAAAAGATGAGCTTCACAGGCATTCGCCTTCTTCACAGGCTCTGGGCCTTTTTAGGGGTAAAACCTCCTGAGGTGCTGGATGTTCCACGCATTCTGGATAGGTACCCCCTCCTGAGTCTCCAAGCGCGCGGAGCCGGGCCTAGAAACATGAACAACCTTGAACGGGCCCTCCCACATGGGAGAGAGCTTATGCAGTCCTGTCAGGACCCCGACTCGATGTCACATCGATCTAGCCGGTAACACCTCATATCACTTTGCGGCCTCACGCACGGTATCCCCACGGGTGTCGCCTTACCTTTGCCCGGAACCGTTTGCGCCTTTTGGCTCACGTATATGATAGTGTCGCTAGCATCCATATGATAAGGAGCCCGGGCTGACATGACTAGTCGTAAACCCAAAGTGGCACAGACTTACAGGGACAGGCATCCATGACCCAGCTTCGAACGTGTCGGTCATCAGCAAGTGGGTCCGGGCTGTAGCACTGGGCTAGCAGGACTCCGGTAAACCGGGTTGTAGCGGGCTAACAGGACTCCGGTACTCAAAGCGTGACATTTCCCCGAAGGGACAGACACAGGAACGAAGAAGGACACATGCCGGCCAGCCTAAGTGTTCCGGAGCAGTAGCAAGCTACCAAGGCTCAATGGAAACACTAGGAGACATTTCCCGGTAAGAGAGGCTACTAAAGATAAACAACTAGATAGTCAGATCCCACACATACCAAGCATTTCAATAACATACACACAATATGCTCGATATGTGCAATACAACATGGCATCACAAAATGACTCTACGACTCAAGTATTTATTCAATAGGCTCCGAGGAGCGAGATATTACAAACAGGGGTCCCACGACCCAACATTCAGAGCATACAAGTCAAAGCACAAGCGGAAGCTATCATGTCTGAGTACAGACATCTAGAAATGAAA